>NW_009191005.1:0-22435 GCF_000690835.1 Fulmarus glacialis | reverse complement strand
GATAAAGATATTGAACAGGACCGGCCCAGGATATTGAACAGGACCGACCTTCAGGAACATCTGGGACCAAGCTTGCTTAGCTGGAACCAGCACACTTAACGCTACTCCTCCTGACTACTGACAACTGCTGGTCCTGTCAGCAAGAAAAGGGGAAGTAGAGATAACCACTCTTCTGTAACTTTGTAGTGTTCTTTGCATTATTAATCACTCTTTCACAGAGGTACTGAATATCCACACTCCTCCACACATATCCAATTATTGCATAATAATTAATGCGTGCATTTAGCCTATCCTGACCTAAACCACAAGATGCCAAAGTCTCTTGAGTCAGTTCAAGCCTGCCTTGTAGGTTGCTAAACCAGGATCAATTAATGGTAGGTATTTCCTGCATACTCTCTCCAAGCGCCTCTCCCAGTTTCTGCCCTTTCCCTTCAAAGTCTGGTTCCTAGTGCAGTGATAGTCAGGAAGGGGTGACTGTTGGATACATCAGGATCATAGCTCAGTGGGAAGAGACCTGATGGGCACAGTAGCCTCTTTTGTGTCTACACCTTTGAGTGTATGTAGAGATTACATGTATGCAGCTTTGTGTCTAGCTGTCTAGCTTAAATGAGCAACTGAATTAATGCTAACTGAATGTGCATGGATTGAGTAAAATGTTTTCCTCTTCATTCCAGATGTTTTCTATCCAAACTAAAATCTTGGCCAATTGACCTATCCACCTCATTGATAACGTCCTCTATCTCCCAACATAAATAAAACACAGCTGTATGTGTTTCTTGCAAGCTATCCTGACTTAGATGACTAACCATCTCTTCATTCAGGTGTTGCCTTTGGTCTCCTCAGGTCCTCATATTCATGCAGTGTGTAAAACTGGCTGATTCTTCCCCTAAATTGTCCCTAAAACAGTTCAGTCTTCTTGAACAATTGAAACTTAATCCGGACTTTCTTCATCTCATAGCTTTATTAATGAAAGATCAGTTTCAGTGGTCTGAGAAGCCCTTTGCTCTCTCTCCCAGTTTTCAAGGAAGCTGGTTCCTATCTTTGCTCAGCCAATGCTTCCATACTGCTTTGCCTACCTGAGTTTCAACTCACGCTTCAAAATGCTTTCTTCCTCACTAGTCTTGAAGTCTGAGTAGTCCTTTACAAACATGTATGGTAGACCATTTTAAATGTTATCCTTCTTCCAGTCACTCTCCAAAACATGGCCACAATCTAGTTGCAGACTTGGGATTTACACTCACTATCATAGCCACTCCTTCATAAATACAATCTCTCTCTTTCTGCATCCACCTCTCTCTATCCTGATAATTAGATTGCAAAATCTTTGTGATCAAGAATGTCGTCATTTTGCTCTGTATTTAGAGAAACATCTAATACGATTGGCTTATCATTCATGACTGGAATTCCTAGGTATTACAGAAATAGAGATATTTTTTATTTTATTCATGTATTCATTTAAAAATAGCATGTGATTTTAGGGAGTATTTTAGGAGGTATTTGTGGAATATGCCTGAGAGAAATACAAACTGTCAGTGATTCAAGATTCTATCCACAAAACAGTTTCTCCATTGCTCAAATTGCCATGGAGTCCTTCTTCTTACCTTGTTTGTAAAACAAATATTCAGCACTTTTAGTGTTTATCTGGACCCTCACCACAAGACCATAAACTGGATCAACCTTCACTACAGGAATGCTGTGATACTAGGACAGAGCCGTTTCAAAACCTCAGCAACTGTGTATTGTTTTAGATGCTTAAAGTAATAGATTTTCTAAGCTGTGTAGTCTCACCAGATTCTTAAAGGATACCATCTGGCTGTACCATCACAAGTCCAAGTATGCCCTCCCCCTCCCAAAAAATGCAAGATTTTTTTGAAGCATAACTGTTGAATGTATTTTTACAATTAAAGAAATTGAACAATATATTTGAAGATAAAAGAGCATCAACAAAACTAAGAAAGCATATTGTGGGACTTTCCTCCCTAGAAGAACTTGAAAATCACAGACCTGATGGGAATGCGGAATTTGAGCAATGTTTGTCCTTTGTCTCCCCAGCTCAGGAACACCGTTCTTCCTGCACTGGGGACAAAAATCATAATACAGATCTCTGGATGTACCGTGGGAATAACAGGGCAGGATACAGAAATTAAATATTTACTTCTGACCAAGTCCCACTCTGTTTAATGCTTTCCTGAATTAGGACTGTTACTAGCAGTAGATCTGATGACAAAGATGAGCGTTCTCATCAACCTTCTTTCTACTGAACTATGGCTTTCCAGTGTCCTGCAAGCCCACAAGTCACAGCCCAAGTTCTAGCCATGCTGCATCAGGGGCTTGGCTTATACTACCATCCCTAATAAATGAGAAAAGAGCTCAGTGTGTAGAGGAATCTAAGGCTCCATTAAAGCCTTATTGCATGTTACTGCATATTTAAGATGATCTGCAACACTCCGTCATCTGGATGAGGTATGCTACATCCAACCTGTGTATGGGCTTGTTTTGCCAATGAAAACCCCTTTTATTCTTGTGTACTCCCATTATTGTCCATCAAAGAAATTTTGTTAGTATACTCAAAAGTGTCCCTTCTCTGCAAGAATTACTCACACTTCAATGTACATAATTTAAAAGTATAAATGTTTGTATACATGTATTTAAAAGGATAGGTTTATATATAGACACCTACAAGAAGAGCAAATGAGAGATGAACTCATATTTAGAGATAGTCCTAGGTCAATGATCAAAGTGCAGAGCCCCTATGTAGGCAGGTGGGAAGAGCAATGTTTCTTCACAGGAACATTAACAAAGTAGAACGAGACTTCTGCTTGAATGCCTATTCTCTGTATCCATACAACCCCTGAAAGCTCTGCTAAGTTGAATTTCAGTTCTCATTATGGATTTCAGGAAGATGCAAAGAAAAATAATTCCCATTCACAATGTCTCATCTGATCCTGCTCAAACTGGTAGCTGAACGGGCAGAGTTCCCACATTTCTCAGCTGTTGGATAAGTGTATTTCTTTTGTACCTGTGATAGCAAAGGGAGACATTCTTTATGTGTGGTGTTGCTGGATGGAGAGGCTTCCCACACTCTGGGAGACCATCACTCCATCTCCTTTCTCAACAGTATCATGAAATCTTATGGTGGCGTGGGTTTCGGTGGAAATCCCTCATGCACATAAATGAGTAAGACTATAATGACAGCAAACTGCCTCAAGCTGAAGTATCAGGATGCAGTTTCACAATTAGCCTAGGCTGCTTTCAGTCCGTTTTGCTGTATCCTTCCCCCGTGCCCCACATCTGCCAGCAAGTGGTCCTACAGTTACATACTCACGGATCAGCTGCCCGATTTGGCAAAACCAGCTGCTTTTGGAGAGGGGATAGTGTTTGTTTTCAGCTTAGTCAGGTCCCTTCCCCAACTGCACAACCCCATGAGAGCCCGTCCCAACACACAGCAAGGAGAAGAGTCTGTGAGTGGGGCAGGACATAAGGTTGTCCATATCTTTAGCCGCAATGCAGATGACTTGCGCTGGTAAAATCTCTCCCTAAAAAAAGTATTAGAACAGACTGATAAAAATGAATTGTGCAAATTGCCAGGACTTGACAGCATCTATTCTTGAATGCCATCATAGCTAAAATATGAAATTGCTGTATTAGTTTTTGTAGTGTGCCACTCGAATTGGCCTGAGTAACAGAAGAATCAAAGGTGGAGGGTTTGGAATTTTTTTAAGGCTCTGCCATGTGTTTGGTAAGCATAAGTACAAGCTTGGTACTTGATTTCTGTACCAAGAAAATAAAGTAAAACTGTAACCAAAACTAGGACTAGTGTGTACAGTAAATGGATAGAATAAGAAGAGTCAATATGGCTTTGTCAAAGGGAAGTTGTACTTCAAAAATCTATTAGAGTTCTTTATGATGAGTGTATGAAAGTGAACAAGGAGCTGAGAGGGATCCAGTTAGATTTCCAAAATACTTTTGACCAGGTCTCTCAGTAAAGGCTCATAAAAAAAAATAGTTTCTTGATGAGGTAGGAGACAAAATGCTTAAAAGCTGTGCAGCAATGGATAAAAATACAAGTTTTTTCACAACAGAGATTTGTTACAATTTTGCTGGGGATCTGTGCTGGTCTTTTATTACTAAGTGATGTCGAAAAGGTGAAGAATACGGTCATGAGGTTTACTGATGATACTAAGTTCTTTAGGATACGAAAATCAAAAGCCAGCTGTAAAGTGTTGCAGAAGGACTCCATGAATAGCTGAATGCCTCCTTAAAAACAGTTTCCTCTGAACACATATTTCTCTTTTACTGAGAAAAGGAAATACAGTATTAGAAATCAATGTTTTTAAAGGGTAATTTAAAGAAATCTAATCTTGGCAGATGCTGAAATATTTTCAATTTAAAACAAATAGTATTTCTGTCATCCAGTCGGCTTTTAAAAATTAGACCATTACTCCTTGATAAGTTAATTACAAAACAGAAAGAGACTCAACCAATCTAAAAAAGCATATTAATGAAAGTATAGAGCACATGTCTAAAAGCTGCTTTTACTGATTTATTGGTGAAATTTTACTTTTTATATGAAAAACCTTGTCTCTGACATCTTAAATCATAGGCAAAAATACTCCATTTTTCACCCAATCACAACTAATTTTTTTTACGTTGGTACACTGATGGACTATTGTTTTTCTGGGCTACCATCCATTATAAAAAATGACAGCATCATAATTGAAATTATTTAAAATATGGTGCATTTAGATAATTCTTTACTTCAGTATAAATATGACTACATAAGAAATGCTGCTACTGGAAATTGCTAGGATGAGCTACTGAGATGGAATTATTGCTCAGCAGGCCATATTCCTCTGGGGGTAGGAAATGAAAAATATCAGAAATTCTTTTGAAATGCAAAAAGATAAGAGGAATAGAAGGAACATTTTTTGTTGTGTCTGAGGCCTGCTCATCTTTAGTCAAATCTTTATGCTGCAGGGCAGATACCCAGTATCAAATGCTGCAGAAGTTTCACACTGCACAGGCACTTAGGCTCCATGCGGACATGGGAAAGACGGAATACGTTGCAACCATGGGTTGAAATGTCTCCAGGTCCATGACCTGAATCGTGGTCTCACTGAAATCCATGGCAAGTCTTTCAGCCTAGTGAAGTCACAATTTCACCCCAAGTATTTTGGGTAAATGCAAGCAAAACTCACAAAAAAATTGCATTGGGTGATTAGCTTTGTAATATCTGCCCATGGATGTCTCTGTAACTGTGCTGCGTGTCTGTCCTTTGTGCTTCTTACAGCAAGAACCAGCCAAGCGCCCAGTGGGAATCCTTCCTGGTTAGTGCTGGGGTCTCAGCTGTGCCTGAGCCAAAGTCATGGCAGGTATCAGTCTAACAATTTAACACTATGAATAGTGGCAAGCCAGAATCCAGACTAAATGCCCTGTCCCTGATTAGTTTGCCAGTATAGAAATTGTCCCACAGACCCAACTGGTTTGGCAATCTCTTTGGGAGCCTGTCACTTAGCGGTGTGGTCTGACTGGTAAACCCACTTCAACTAAAACACTCTTGAATAAAATAAACTAAAACAGACCTGAATAAAATAGAATGAAGAGGGAAAGGTTTTAAACCTTAACACAAATATCAATACATATCTTCCTTACCCCAAAATGCTGCTGTCCTAAAGTGGACAGGTAGGTTTAGCCTTTTCAGATACTGTACAGTTTCACAGAAACAACAGCCCCCATAACCCAAATTTGTTATCTCTGCCATTTTTCTGCAGTCCCACAGCAGTTGGCACACACAACAGAGGCCGATCATATCTCCTTACAGCTATTTAATTGCATACATAGTCCCGTAACAGCCCTCTGACAATTCATGGAGAATGATCTTAGCTCAAGTTAGTATTTCATTTTTCTGCCCGTATTTCAGCAAAATGAATTTCAGCCCAATATATTCATCTCTGAGTGCTGCCGTACTACACATCTCTCCCCCTTGACCGTAGCCAGAACTAGAAGATCATCTACATCAGGTTGCTGATTTTTCTTTCAACACTTGCCATAGCTCAATTGGCCAAGAGGTGGTCATAGTTTCATGTAGACAAGGTTGTGTGACCCCGACAAGGGCAAACCAAGATCGTGATAATGGCAGCTGCTGCTGCGGCATTGGCTCTGCTTGGTGACATCCAACACCAGGTAAAATCGTAAGAAATTTTAAGGAAAGAAGGTTTGTAGACAATTTTTATACTTCAAATAAAAACAAAAGCATGGGATACAGTAAAAACAAACCTTTCAGTATATATTTTAAGAACCCAGAACTTTTGAAAAAAACGAGTCATTTTTTAATTACATGTGAAGTCTCCATTATACAAGATTCTCCGTATTACTCCTCATATCAGTACTATCTTGGAAATAACAACCCCCTATAAATTGCAATATTGCTCACCTTCCTAAATGTGGAGCAAAATTTAGGCAGACACTAGGCCTTTGGCTGTACCCCCCCTTCCTTTCAATGAACAGCAATACAGGTACCACTGTAAAGTTCATAACTTCATACTGTTAAATGAGAATAAGCAAGGGAAGCAATTACGTCCATTATCAGGAAGTATACGAGCAGAGTGTCCAGCATCATCTCCAGTTGTTTAGCCATATCTCGGTGGACACTGTAACGGGAGATGTAAGATTGACCAGTCTAACCGTTTCTTTAAAAATTGTATAGCAGGTGAACATCTTTTACAATGTATTCCTGCAATAATGCAGGTAATTAAGTAGCACATCCCAGGTGAGCCCAAGGAGCCCCTGAAATTAAATCCCTGAGCTTCACAATGTTATTGTAATTAGCTGTCTTTCTTATTAGTTTTTTTTGGTTTATTGCATCTGTCCTGTGCGTTAGGGATGACAAACCATAATTTGACACAAAATATTTAGAATGGCTTATTACTATGATGAGGGCTTATTTTCATTTTCCCAGACTACATGCTCTTTCTCTCCTTAGCTTTTAATCACAAATATTCATGGCAGTGAGAGACACGGTAATGATGTTCACCCCTTCTATTTAGAGGGAAAACCTGTATGGTGACGTTTGTTTTATCTTCATCTTACACAGTGACACAGTCTAAGTACCCTGAAGGACAGGCATGTTAGCTCTGTTAGTTTTGATTTGGGCTTGTTCCAGGTGAGACTATTTTTCAAACACCACTAATTACCACTGTGGAACAGTTTGTATTTTGATATAAATGAAATCACTTTCTCTAAGTGCAAACTTCTAATTTTCACAGAGGAAAAACAGAAGTCAGAAGTTCTATATGAAAAATAAATATAAGGTGCACTGAAAATTGGACTTTGGATCATTATTCATTAGCTCACATTAACACGCATTAGGGAAGTTACTGTTAGCATGACAGTAGGGGTCTGAGCCCAGGTGCCTGTTCTGTCACTTGCTTGTGGCTTTTCAGTTGGAGTTTTCTGAGTGCCTCCATGGTGGAGCAGTGTGTGAGGTCAAGTGCAGAGTGTCACTGAAGACCTGTATTAGGGACTGTGCCGGCCTGGGAGAATGTAGTCTCCCAAGGTAAGTCCATTATCAGGGACTGTATTTGACTCTTGTGATATTTATCATAGTTATTAATGCACCAGCTCCAAAGGTCAAGTGACTTGCATGAGATTCTCAGTTTTCATTTGAGGAAAAATGTGTCTCTAGCCTTGTACTTCCAGAGAAAAGATGAAAATATGAATGTACAAAGGCTTAAGAGGTAGAAGGATACTTAAAAAATCATTAAAAGACACAATAAACGTGAAGAATTTTCAATCTAATGCTATGATCTGGGAGACAAATTAATGATTTTTGAATGTCAGGGATAGGAAAGATTAGGACGGACAACAGAAAAAGGGGTGGAGGAATCTTCCAAAATATTGATTATTGAAAGAGCTGTTGCCACGTGTTTAAAACATGAGATGGTATTTTATTGTCTGTTACTTACAAAAAACCCCAAACTATATCAAGTCAATGCAAGATGAAGAATCCATGCAGTGTTGTAGGCTATAATCTTTCCAGTTGTTATCTCACTTTAGTCAGTCCGAGTTTTACTAAACAAAAACCTGACCCCTGTTGCTGCAAGTAGGTCCACAAAAGCCACACCTGCTCATCTAGCACAGAATTTCTCTTCCACAAGGGCCTCAAGACCTGCTTCAGGGTTGGTGCCTCCCATCAGTCAGTTAAGTATGTTTAATTTTATTTAAAAAATGAAACCGGATTTTACATGAAATATGGTAGGGTTCTGCTGACTACAGTTTATTGTGGGATGATTAACAATGGCCAGGCCTGAAATACTCTTTCGATTAGTGTTTGTTCAGAGTAGTGAAATGCTGGAACAAAAAGTAAGGTAGTTTAGCAAGCTTCCAACTGCTATGAAAGCATAGATATAACAGCAGTAAGATCTAATAGTGAGAAAGAAAAGAGTTTTGTTTGAAGCATTAGACTGAGTGTGAGAACTCTTTGGGGAAGATTTTCACACTTGCCCTGGCTCCAGCTTTGTGCAATTGCTGAGTCCCTTGCTAGCTGGGGAGAAGTCTTTTGCTGCAATTATTGCCTGTTCCATCTCTGAATATGTTGTAAAGGGCTTCACACAGGCTTGCTGTTGGAAGCATGGGGTAGAAATCGTGGCATCTTGCATAATGAAGTGGGGGAGGAATGGCTCTCCTGCCTGCATGGTCTGCCATAACCCAGAGGATCTCCATCCACCAGCCTTTGCTGGAGGAAGGTCTCAGTCCTCACATTCAACTGGAATGAAGGTGACACAGTGGGGAATCAAAACTGCTGTGGCGCACCCCGCTTCTGGCTTTGAATTATTGTACTGGCCTTCAAGAGACGGGACACAGAATCTCCTTCTATCTTCTACTGTCTGTTCTAACAAATACTTACTATGTGATGATGGCCTGTAAGTGGTTAATTTATTTTCTCCAATAGTTTCACCATTGGACTCATTTATAAAACTAATTTAAAGTATGTATAGCAGCTTTCAGTCTTTTAATAGTGCTCTGTAAGAATAAGGGGGGTGTGTGTTTAATTCCTGTGCATTTTTTTTTAGTTAGATTCCACATTTAATTTGCAGTTAAAATTTGCAGCGTGTCCTTTTCTTGGAAACACATGCTCCCAACATTCAGGGATCAGGGTCCCCAAAGAATTTCCTGGGACTAGAACAAGTATTTTCTCATTAGCATTTGACACTGCTGCCAGAGCAAGAAGAGAGAACTTCTCTATTGAACTTGATGGCTCCGAAATTCCCTTTTGATTAGCTAGCCAGCAATCAAATTTTCAATGGAAGGGCACAGCTGTTTCAGAAGTGAAGTCTACCAGTTCTTCATAATGTCTTTCCTTTCATATCCCCTGGCATAACGCAAAACCTCAGTATCTGAGAAGTTTCCAAGAATTGTCTTCTAAAAATCATGAAATTAGAAAATGTGCTTTAAGTGACCGATACATTCTTATTTTTCACTTTGAACCAGTTCTCTGTGGCTCAACTTCATTTGTTTGGTTTATCTATCACTTGCACACTGGTAACATCCTGGAGTCCAGTCAATGGCCGGGTCTTCATAATGTGAGATGATGTATAAACACACTAGCAAAATGATGCTCCATCCCAGAGACAACCTAGAATTGTTGTTGAACACAATCCTAAAGATGACCAGACACCCGAGGAAGTAGGAGGATTATTGGTCAATACACTACGTTACCATAAAACATGACAGGCTGGCTTAAGCTTGGCAGGAACTTATCTTTTGTCACATGTTTGTAGTCTTCGGGTTGCAGCTGTACAATAAGAGAACCTTACTTGCTTTTCACATGTATTAATATTCTGTTTTTCTGCTTGTATCACAGCTGGAGACTGTTAGAAAGTATTTGGGAGCCTACTGAACAAAACTTCTTGTGTTTTTCCCTTGTGCGGGTTTGCTCCAGGAGCAGTGAGTGGAGAGCTGAAAAGTAGAAAAGAACTGTCTAAAAAAGTGGTGTGATAAAAGAAGACAGCTGAAAGAAATACCGGGGTTTTTAAACCCCTCCCACCTAGCAATGCTGTTTCTTGTACCTTCAGTTTCATCTGCTTCTCACAGTCTATTCTACCAAATGTGCCTACCTTTCAAAATTACCCTGGCTTTGGAATGAAGGTGTCAGCAGCTGCAAGACCCCGTAGGGTGTGATTATCTTATTTCCTGACTGTCGTCTATGTTTAAACATATGCCAAACTGGAAAGGTCATTTTTCTAGCGTGACTCTGGAGTACTCTTAATGATAGTCTTGTTACTGACTGACCTCCTGTACGTACAGAGACTAAACATCTTGGACAAATTTTCATTGCCTGAATCTGTGCCAAATCCTTTTAATGCGTGAAGGACTTGATCACTTCTAAAGCAGTGGTGTAGAGCAAACAAGGCTCAGTCGTTTGATGCCAAGGGGCCTGCTTGATTTTTGCAGTAAAGAAGCAGAAATTTATAACCACCATGGGAATAGCAAAAGAAAATGTATCTGCGCAGATCTTTGTTGATAGTCTAATCTGACTGCTAGGCATGTCCTGCCTGGACCAGGCTGAGTGACGCTGCAGCAGCCAGCAGTACTAGAGCCATGCTACCTTGCATGATGAAAACACATTACCTGTGTCCAGGACTTACCATCAGAAGCATAACCTCAGCTTTCAGAATAAGGGATATACTTTTTAAGTATTTACATTGCGGAAATTAAAGTAAATAGACCATGTTGTGGTGGTTTTAGCAACTTGCACCTACTCTACTTCCATCGTATTTAGTCTTTAAATGTAGCTTTAAAATCTTACTTAATCTAGAATGGGGCTATTTTTAGGGGTCTTTTTATGCAACATTGGCTATTAACTTTTCACAGCATCTGGCAATGCTGGCTTCTCTGATTATATTGAACCTTGCTGAACAGGAATTTTTGTATCATTTAAGAGCAATTCTTTGCACTGCCTGTATTCTATATCTTCTCAGAAGTAGGGATGATGACAGGTGATGTCTCAAAAGAGTATCTGATGATTTAAAAAATCCTTAGGACAGATTAAAAGGAAAAAGAAGGGGGAGGGATTCCATCCACCCTTTCAAACTTACTTCCTCTTCTTCTTCACCGTGTTTCCATTTTATTGTTTCTATCTTCAGATAAGCTTTCTGTCACCAAATTAATTTTGCCATTTCGTATGTCTTTTTTTTCTCTTCTTTACTTTTGCATATTCTAGGTTACACTACCGTATGTGTAGTGTATGTGAGAGAATATTTCTACCTATTTCTAGGCATTTTCTGTATTTTTATTATTAATGAGGGCGTACCTATTACACACACATTGTTATTTAAAGAAATATTTAAACCTATTAATCATTAATATGATTGGAACCAAGTTCAGCATCAACCAATGGCTGATTAGCGGTTTTAGTATTTGTGATAAGAATGGGCAGATAACAGTCCAATTTTGAAGGAGCGGGTAACTATTACAAAATTTTGTGGACACCCTGGGCTTTTGTTGATACTTTCAGTAGAAAAAGTAGATGACTGAATGTAACCTAGCTTCTCACCACTAGAAATGGTTTTCCTTACATCATGACCGAAGACTGCACTGACAGGAGACCAGAGAAAATCTTGCAAAACCTGAGCTTATGGTTTAACATTGACAATAAATCTCCAAGGCAGTTCTCCTGTGCACTAAGACAGGCAGGATGGGCCAGATTGTAGTTTGCTGGGCAAATACGCATAGGGACAAGGACAAAAGGAAAATAATTCTTTTACCCAATCCTTCCTTTCTGTGCTCAGGGGCAGGTTGTAGAATACAAGAAGTGATGAAAAACAGCAGCTGCAAAAATACAGAGCAGCCCAACTTTTCTTCAGAGGTGGTGCTGAGCAGGCCAGCAGGGTTGCAAAAGTAGGTGGGCTTGGCACAAGTACGAAGAGAGTACATCTACAACACTCACAAGGTCACACAAATATCACTCAAATATCTATGAATATTTGAGCTGCAGCTGCTGCCAGAAATTAAAGTGGTTTTTTGCCAATGTAATTCTACAGGTAGAATTGTATTTTTATATGTAGTATAGTATCTCCCCCCACAAGGAGGTTGTGTTCCAACATAACAAAGAATGCCTTTTTCCTTAGTTTATTTATCATGGAATAAAAGTGTCCACACAGGGAGCTTTACATTCATAAATATGTTGCTAGATTTTTACTGGTTCATTTTTCAGTGTAGGCAAGTCCTAAAACTATTACTTGACAAAAAACATGAAGAAGAACAGGAATAGTATAGATGCTGGGATGTCCTGGGGATGTTACCGTCGTACGCAGAATCCGTTGCTGACTCAGGACGAATCCGGACCATTACACAAAACACTGTCGGCAACGGAGCACCGTGTTTAGCAATTTAAGGAAAGATATGCGAGGCAATAGAAAGGAATCCAAAAAAGCAACAAAGATGGTTAGACACATGGTTGTGCGTTTCACAAGCACTGAGCTCTCTTAAAATAACACGGAAGGAAGAAAGAAAAGCCAGAAAATTATATATCAGCAGTACTATTTCTAAAAATAATGGTTTTCAAACTTTTCCATGAGGCATTAACAGCTCTTTAAGGGATAATCTTTATTGCTTTGTAATGTACAAAGCAATAAACAGCTGCTGAGATTGATTAATAGCCAAAGCAAAGTTGAGGCATGTAATCAATCTAAAAAGCCATTTATTGTGAGTATACTACAAAGCAATAGAGATTATTGCTGTTGCACAACAAACCATAACAGAGAAAACACACAGACACAAGGACAGACACATACACACACACACACACACACAAAGCAAAACCAGTTGTTTTCTTTTCAAGGCTCGCCGTGCTATACTGCTTTTTTCCTGAGCTTTCAAATGGCAATCTCATTAACTAAGGCAGGCGACTGCCCTTACAGCAAGCGATCTGCTGGAAAAAGTAATGCTCTAAGAACTTCAGTGTTACCTGAGGGAGAAATAATATTTGGTTTTTTAGTTCTGTAAGTAGAACTACAAAATTCTGCATGTATTCATCTTGTCCTTGGACCTCGTACTGCCATTCATATTACCAAGAAAAACAAAGAATTGGCTTGCCAATTGAAAAATGATCTAATTTGTGCTAATGCGGAGCTCATTTATAAATGAAGGCTCTTTACTTTTGGTTTTTTTGTGAATGGCTACTAAATCGCTTTAAAGTTTTTCACAGGAATACTGCATGGGACAACTGGGTCTCAGCTGCAGCTATTTCGGGCAGCTACCTCACCCCATTCTTTTTATACAACTTCAATACAGCTCTTAATATAGTTAGGTTTTTACCTCCTCCAGTCTTCCTGGGAGGCTGTTTCAGAATCTTACCTCTCCAGTGGTTTTAAACCTTTTTAAAAATTTCCATTTTGAATTTTCCAGGTCAGATAATGCCCATTTGTTCCTGAATCAACATTGTCTTTTAGCATAAATTGTTCTTTTTCTTCTTTAAAGAGATGATATGGAGAGAGTCTCTCACCCTTCACTTTGGCAGAATAAACAAGCCATCCTGTTGTAGTTTTATGCCATGATAGGCTTGTCCCTTGACCATTCTCACCACCCTTCTCTGCACCCATCCCCATCTCAATCCCTCTCTCCTGACGCGGATGCTCTGGATGGCACTGAGCTCCAGAGGGGGTCTCAGCACTGCCTCCTCCAGCCACACTCACTTGCACTGTCTCCTGGAAATAGCTCGCCCAGTATACCCAAGGATCAAATTTGCCTTTTTCATCTCTCCTTAACATTCAAAGCCGGTGGTTAACTTGCACTTCCAGGCACAACTTGCATATACTTGTTTCTGAACTGATCTTGCAACTTATGACAGAAATTTGTATTAGTTCACAAGGGCACAGGCTTGCAATTTGCACTATTAAATTTCATTCTGTTTCTATTACTCTAGTTCTCAAGGTTATTCAGGTCTTCCTGTATCATATTGCCATCCTCTTCCATATTAATGATGTCTCCCACTTTTGTGTCATCAGCAAAATTCATTAACAAACTCTATCTTCCTATTTTAAGGTAATGAATAAAAAAACGACTGAAGATGTATCCTTGAGGAACTCTGTTAGTAAAATACCATTCAAAGCCAGGTATCACAATAGTAGGAACTGAATTCTTCAATTTCACATTTGCAGGAAATACAATTCAGCTCAGTGAAAATTAAATTTCAGATCCTAGTGGATATAAACTTTCCAAACTCGTCTTTGAAAATCTGAACTATTTCATACCTGAAATTACCTAAGATTTAATAGAACCTACTTAAAATATTACAATAAGGATTTTCATAATTCCATGTACACACCTCTTTACAGCTATAGAAATTTGGAGTATAAGAATTGTACTCATGGTGTAGTGGTCATTTTCATTGTTTCTAAGCATTTGACTCTGGTAGTTAAAATATTTTTTCTAAAGTTATTTTTACTCTAGCAGTCAATTTTACCCTTTAGCCAGTCTTACATTTAATTTCTTTTCACTTTCATACTATTCTAGCAAATGACAGCTTCCCTGGAGAAGACAATGCCCATGCGTGAGATCACATTCTCCATGAATTCTTGTTCTCTGTGGGTCTGAAAGTTCAAATTTCCTCATTTTCCCACTTTGGGTAGCTGTACCATTCTTCTCACAGGAAACACTGGGCCTAGATTCACGCTTTCTTAGCCCTTTCCTACTTTTTATCTTTTTTCCAGTTGGAGAGTTCAGTGTCAGCAAAATCAATGAAAATCTTTCAATAATTATCAGTGATATTTCTTTTTTTCCTGTTAGTATTTTATTTGCAAAATTATTGTTATTTTTGCAGTACATGATCTTTTGTCAAAAATTTTAAAGAAAAGTTCCGTCTACAGCAGCCAAACCGAAGCTCATACCTGTCTCAGCTGCGTCTAATGCTACATTGTGTTGCTGAGATCTTGTTTTTTCCAGCATAGTGTAGATGGCCTCTGATTACCATTTAGTAGAGAACGACCTACTGGAAGTTCGGTTTGCTGCATCGGCACAGTACTGCAGAGAGGGGACTGCGGGTGGTACGGAGGCAGTACAGCAAAGTAAGATGGACGGCTGCACTGCAGCCTAGTGAGAAGTGCTGCGTAATGCCAGCCTAACTGGACCCATGAAGAAGTCCTCTGCACATTAACTGTTGAATGTCAAGAGTTCATGCTAGCAGAACTTCTGCCAGTAAAACTGCCTTGTTCAAACAAGGCCAGCAACAGGAGCATACAGAAGAGGAGATACAGGTTTCTGGGAACATACGTTGGCCTGGGTGTTGGCGAGGAGAAGGGCAGCTGGGCTCTCCCCTCGCCTCTTGTGCTGCTGCCACTGTGCGATCAGCCACCAGGATGTCCGCTCGCTAGATGCCCCGAGGCTGTGTATGCTGCTGTTGCTGCTGCTGCTGCTGGCCTTGTTTGAACCAGAAAGTTTTACTGGCAGAAGTTCTGCTGGTAAGTGCTACTGACATAGCTGTTTTGGCAGGATGTCTTCACATTTGACGGTTTTTTAAAGATGCAGTATGTCCTCCGAGCATCAGGCTTTTACCAGCAAAAGACGTCTGGCGTTACGGGAGGCTAACCCAGAATACCTTGTGCCATGTTTGGTAGATTGTCTTCTGGTAATTTTTTGCAGCATATTGTGGAGCTGCCATTGTATACTGTGAGGTACAATGTCACATCATAAAATCCGTATAAATATTGGGTCAGATTTTCAAAAACTCTTCTATCTTGTGCGATAACCTCTTTTTATATATGTTGTTTCTCTATATTGCAGATTTCTCACTGCCAGAAACCTAGACTGTATCAAACAGCAGAGCTCTCTTGTTCACTTAGGGCAGATGAGAGGATTCTTTCATATCTAAAGAGCAGCCTAAAATGTTGGGTACTGTGGACAAGCGAGACAATGAATGGTAGCTAACTATTTGCAGTAAGTATTTGCTAAACTACAAGAAGAAATTGTAGTTTCGAATCATACTGTGAACACTGGATGAGAGAAAATTCCAGGGTTGGATATCAAGTTTGTGTTAACCTCATAGCACATTCATCCTGAGTTAAGAGCTTCTTAAAGAGGAGACAGTGGAGAAATAGGTGGTGACAGCTTTCTGGAAAGCTGTGCCAATCTGGGCATTTTGGCATCATTTGGGGTACTCAGTCTCCAGTGAGCTACACAAAACTAAGTATTTCCTGCTGCACAGTCTTTTCATGCTGGGTAATGTACTGGAAATAAGAGATGAACCTGATACAATGAGCTTTGCTAACTGTGGTGGAACAGTAAATAAGGTTTATGTTCAGTTCGGTCCCATCTTGTTTTGAATTGTCGTGGTTTAACCCCAGCCAGCATCTAAGCTCCACCCAGCCGCTCGCTCACTCCCCCCCAGTGGGATGGGGCAAAGAATCGGAAAGGTAACAGTGAGAAAACTTGTGGGTTGAGATAAAGACAGTTTAATAGGTAAAGCAAAAGTCGCGGGGGAGGGGGAGCAAGCAAGCAGCTGTGTGGCGTTCAGCTGCCTGCTGGGTTAAACCACAACACAGGGCTCCATCATGTGTAATGGTTACTTGGGAAGACAAACGCCATCACTCCTAACGTCCTCCCCTTCCTTCTTCTTCCCCCAGCTTTATATGCTGAGCATGATGTCATATGGTATGGAATATCCCTTTGGTCAGTTGGGGTCAGCTGTCCCAGATGTGTCCCCTCCCAGTTTCTTGTGCACCCCCAGCCTACTCGCTGGTGGGGTGGTGTGAGAAGCAGAAAAGGCCTTGACTCTGTGTAAGCACTGCTCAGCAGTAACTGAAACATCCCTGTATTATCAATACTTTTTTCAGCACAAATCCAGAACATAGCCTTATACTAGCTACTATGAAGAAAATTAACTCTATCCCAGCCAAAACCAGCACAGAATACATAAAATGAAAGCAGTGCTTCTCCATGGTGATCTCTCTAGACAGTATTTTAAATCCATGTGGTTTGGGAGAAAGCCCATGCTTGCCTCCCATCTCTCCTGTTGTCGTTAATGGAGTTACAAAGCCAACTCTGGCAACAGAGTCAAGGCAGCCCTGGTTGGAAAGGTAAAAACAAAACCCTGAAACTGGAAAAAAATAACAGAAATAACCACTAACCAACAAAACTCTAATTTAGCAGTCTTAAACTGGAAAAAAATAACAGAAATAACCACCAAACAACAAAACTCTAATTTAGCAGTCTCCTGCAAAAACCATGAAGGGGTCTCATAGGGTTCCTTCATTTGTTGAGCAGAGTTTCATCCTGTTTCCCGAATTCAGTACAATGTCAGCAGCAGTGCTTTGTTTTTTTCCATGACATTGCCAGATATTAGAGACAAATGCATTCCTTAGATAGCTATCATACACGTAGAATATGTAGACAGATGGAAAATACATAGAGCTTAGAGACCATGTGCATGCATGGAACCTGCTGGACCTCTGCATAACCACATGTGTAACATGAGTTCCCGAACAATGAACATGCGGCACCTGTGGTCTGCAGGCAACCTGTATACATGCAGTAAGTGCAATGTGTTCTGAACACGTCCAGTTTATCACATATACACAGATATTCTGCACAACACATGCACAGAAGGTCTGGCATGACTGTGTATATGCTGTGCTGCACATGGACTGAGACTTCTGTCTTAGATTTCCTGGATAGAAATCAGGAAGTCCAAGTTCTATAGAACGATTTATTGAAAATATATACTCACTCATTTGGTTCCACTGTCACTAAAAATCATCTAAAGTAATTTGGGTTTGTTCCAGTGATACTCCATGTTATTGGTTTAAAGCAAGTGCGTTTTGTAAATGATGAACGTGCTCACTCACTGCTTTGCAATAGCTTTGTTTCTGCTCTGTGAGCGTTTTGGTTTTAACTTTTTGGACTTTTGCCGAATACTGACATTTCAGTACTCTTAATATACTCTTAATATTCCCTCCCACCAGCAGCTGGTAGATACAATTTGACAGGAGAATGCGTTAGGAGGAAAGGCAAGGAATGTTGATGTAGAAACCTTGAGAAAGTAAACAAGATTACTAGGTTAATGCACCAGCCTTATTACGGTGAACTCCCTTCCTCAATTAGCTATGTGGCTTCAGTGAGCTCCCTAAGGGGTTTTGTATCGCAATAGTTTTGACTCTATCCATGTCTCTGTTCCCAAAAATCTCCTCCGATTTAGCCAGTTCTTGGTATCCTTCACCGCAGGGTTATATGAATGACAAGAGCAGTGTCCCAGCTCAGTATGCTGTCTGTAATGAGTGCACAACCATCATAAGGAGTGGACAACAAGCTGCTCATAAAAGGAACACCTTGGACCACTGAACTTAAAGCTGTGTCTTGTGAGAAAACAAACTGCCTTTTCTTCTTCTTCACCTGGCACTGGTTCTTAGCTTTTAGGCTTTACATTGGATTGTGGCCTCCATCATTTTCACGTTTTCCTTCCATATCTGTTTGTTCTTCAAAAAAGGCTGTCTCCTCAAGTATTCCTTCCTGTTCTGGCTGTAGAAATTCGGGTCTTAAACTGAGTAGCAGCACCAAAGTCATGTGGAGTCTTGTCCATCTAGTCAGGTCAAAAGGCAGACTAGAAGAAAAGCAGGCGTTTCGCTAACACACCAGGAATTTCCAGTCACTGGCAGAGGCAGCAGAATTAACAGGAAATCAATGAAAGCAGTCATTGATGTAGGGACAATTGCATAGTGGGTGAATTGCATAGTGGGTGTGCGGCTGGTAGATGGCACACAATGCTTAGCACAAGAAGTCCTTGCATGCCGTGTGTCAGCAGAAACACACCAACTGAAAAGTATTTCACTTGGGAATCTAGCATAACTTCACCAAGAAAGCTCAAGTTTTTATTCACAGGACCGAACAGTGAGCATGGAGGGAATCAAGTGCTGGCCAGAGTGAGCATAAGGTGCAGAGATTGCAGGACACTGGCAGTGACCAAATCACACTGAGCAACGCAAGCTAGAGATTGATGATGGCAATTTCCAAAATCTTAAATTGCAGCCAAATCTGAATAAGATTTTAAGGAAATAAAAAAAAAAATCTATCACAGAATATTTAAGGTTGGAAGGGACCTCTAGAGATCATCTAGTCCAACCCCCCCTGCTCAGCAGTCAACAAGAGCAGGTTACTCAGGGACTTTTTCAATCAGGTTTTGAATATCTCCAAAGATGGAGACCACACAACCTCTCCGACCAATCTGTTTTAGTGTTTGACCACCCCCACCATAGAAATGTTATTATGTTTAAATGGAGTTTTCTGTATTTCAATTTGTGCCCACTGCCTCTTGTCCTTTCACTGGGCACCACCAAGAAGCCTGACTCCATCTTCTTTGCACCCTCCCTTCAGATATTTATATACACTGATAAGATCCCACCCAGAGCCTTCTCTTCTCCAGGCTAAACAGTCCCAGCTCTCTCAGCCTTTCCTCATATGAAAGATGCTCCGGTCCCTTAGTCATCTTAGTGGCCCTTCACTGGGCTTATTCCAATATGTCCATGTCTCTGTTGTAGTGGGGAGCCCATGACTGGACGCAGCACTCCAGTTGTGCTGGAGCAGTGCTGCACAGAGGAGAAGGATCACCTCCCTTCACCTGCTAGCAATGCTCTTCCTGATGCAGCCCAAGAGGCTGTTGGCCGCTTTTGCAGCAAGGGGACATTGCTGGCTCATGTTCAACTTGGTGTTAACTGGGATCCCCAGGTCCTTTTCTGCCAAGCACCTTTCCAGCTGGTTGGCCCCCAGCATGTACTGGTGCATGGGGTTATTCCTCCCCAGGTGCAGGACTTTACATTTCCCTTTTTTTAACTTCTTGAGATCCCTCTCAGCCCATTTCTCCTGCCTATCAAAGCTGCTCTAAACGGCAGCACAACCATCTGGTGTACCAGCTACCCCTCCCAGTTTTGCATCGTCAGCGAACTTGTTGAAGGTGCATACTGCTGATGACTGGCCTTCAGCTGCTCGTGAAGGTGCTGATCTCCAGCCTTTGAGTTCAGCTGTTCAGCCAAATTTCAGTCCAGCTCACTATCCACTTAAACAGCCTGTGCTTCATCAGTTTGTCTGTGAGGGCATAACGGGAGACAGTGAAAAGCCTTACTTAAGATAAACAACGTATACTGCTCTCCCCTTATCCACCAAGCTAATCACCTCATCATATAACCAATGCTCTTTTCCCGTGACAGATTTCCCCGCTGCATATAATGGAGATCTTCACAAACCTGCTTGATTAAAACTTATTACGCCACCTAGCATAGGGGTTGTTTCTAACTGCCGTAAAATGAACTGCTTCACCTGCCTTTGTAATGAGCTACAAGTGATATGAAACACTGAGCTTATTTAACAGCACATACCAGATGGTCTATGCAAAGTTGAATATGACAGGAAGATTTTTGTCCAGATTGAAAGTGGGACTGTTGTTTTGTTTTGAAAAAAAGAGGAAAGAAATAGGGGGAAATAGGGATTGCATTGCCACTTGTGTTGCTGAAGTTGCAATGAAGACCGCTCTTACAGGTCAGCAACAAGAAGCAGTGAGTATGATCAATGAACACTTGGTAGGCAAAGCGTTCAACACTGTTAATTCTGAATTGCATTGAAATATAGGCCTCATGTGCTTGGATATCCAGATAAGTTTCATTTCTAGATAAATTTAAGTTAGACAAACTGAAAATTGACACTGGGTACCAACACAAGATCCCCTTCATGATTTTCAAATCTAAAAAATAAAGTAATTTGAATGAATATGACATAATTGAATAGTTGTATTCAATTACTTGAATATTTGTATTTTTTGGTTAGTTAGGCAGAACTGCTCAAAACACATTGCTTTTACCTCAGCAATCTTTTGAGAAAATACTGGTCTAGACCTAGTCAGTTTACATGTTCTGACGATACTTCCATCCTAAAGCAGTGCTGTTGCAAACAAGGAGATTTAATTAACTACCTGCATTTAAAATAGGTGCTGAGAGAGTTCATTCAATAAAAAGCACATGAGAAAGGGGATTTAAGTGAGAAAGTTGCAACAGTTGAGACATAGCTGAGAGACATCACAAAAGAAATATTTGCTATAATTGCCAAAGCTCAGAAAATTAATAAAAAAATTAACTCTTCAATTTGATGACCTAGGAAATAGACAGAGGAGAAATAATGTGCATATGAAAAAGATTAAAGAAGAAGCCAAGAAGGCTTAGTGGTTTAACTGGGTGGATTTAAAAATTGTTTAAAGAATGATGAGATGATAACAGTAAAAAGAGATTCAAACTGGCTTTACCAGGAAATGGATCTACAAATTTTTCTGTGAAACTTTGCTTGTATTATCTCAATAAAACAAATGTTCAGAAGAAAATAACAGAGAATGAGCTAACTGTGAATGACCTGAAAATAGCGTGCACGCACACGCACACACACATTCTTTTGGCTTTTAAGGAAGAATATACAAAGAAAAGCAAGTACAATACTAACAAGGTTTTCATTACTTCTGAGGTATTGAACTTGGCTACAGAAGAAAGAGGACTAGATGTCCAATAACTAGAGATAAAGTAGAAGCTAGCAGAGATAATGGCATGTGTTATGTAAACCGGGTAGGGTTACACATGGAGATCTTTTTACGGCTATCATAATGCCTGTCAGAATCAAAAGAGGAACTGGAAGAGGACCTTTTTCTAGAAGAAAGGGGCATAACAGGCTTACAAAAATATTCAGAAAGACAAATTAAATTTAAAATGTCCACAGGGTTCTTGTCTAACAAACATGAGGAAATAAGCTATGATGTTAGTAAGCAGTTAGTAAGAGGAACTTTAAGTCAGTAAGATATATATATATATTTACAGATAAATACATCTATACAAGATAAATTTATTCCGCAAGTGCTTTCAGATATATCTGAAGTATGTTATAAAGGAACCAAGGAAGAAGCTTGGTCAGATTTTTCTATTATTCACAAAGAGAAAATAACCACCCTTCTATACCAGTTTTTAGATAAATTTCAAAACAAAGAATGTCCTTGTCAGTCATGAACAACCCACTTGCCACAACAGGCCTGTCTTTGTTGCTGTTACATGTCTGGAGATTTTCTGAGATGGGCCATGATCGTATTACCCATCCCGGTAGCAGGAGGCGTGCGAGGGAGCTGTTCAGCGAGCGCCTGGTGCACCTGGCCGACGGGGTCCCGAAACCTGGAGGTGGATTCACCTTTGGTAGGGCCTCGCACAGGAGGCAGCTTGGGGGGGACACTGCCAGTGACCCCTTCGTGCCACTCCAACAAAGCTCTCCAGCCTGTGGGGCTGATTTGTGCGAAGCGCTCCTATGGGCAATCTGTTAACGGCTATCTTTAAGCCTCCCAGAGAACGGGAGGTGAGCAGGAGATGCCATAGCACTTCTGGCCGGGAAATAAGCCGCCGAGATGAGTGATCCGACCCTGGGTGCCCGA
>NW_009191004.1:0-7721 GCF_000690835.1 Fulmarus glacialis | reverse complement strand
TAGTTCCCCAGATCCTCCTTCCGGCCCTGATCCTCCTTCTGGCTACTTAGTTAGCACCAGCTGCATAACTATGAACTGATTCTTAAACTGTGTGCCTTTAACTAAGCATCTTTATTAGACGTGAATGTTGACTCTTAGTTTCAAAAGTTTTAGATTTCACCACAGTTTTTGCTTCTTTTTCTCAATATTTAGGTTTCTGTCTATTCTGAATGTAAAGGACTTTAACATGTGACCTTTTGATTGCATTGTCTCTCCTTACTGTCAGCAGCTGAAAATCTCTTCCCTGCATAGATATTTTTATCATCTCTTAACTTTTCTTGGATAAACAGGAAACACCTTGTCAGAAAAAGGTGTTTTGTAACATTCAAAACTCTTGTAGTTCTTTTCTTTTCCTTTCATCAATTTTTCAGCAGCTTTTTAAAGAATGAAAACAAAGTCTCCAACACAGCATTCTAATAATGGTACCTCTAATGCTTTTTTCAGATATGGCAATGCTTCTCTATTTTTCTTGATACTCCTTAGCAATTATTTTAGCCTTCTGAGTGTCACTTCAGAATCAGCTATTTTCCTACCATAGTGCCTAAATTCTCTTGACTCACAGCTTTCTAGGATGCAACCCCTCCTCCCATTACCGTAAGCACTATGTTTTGCTCCTAGCTGAATGACATTGCATTTGGAAGAATTAAAATATGTATTGGGATACTCAAAGTGGCAGTTCAAAAGCTATATTTTGTTTCAGATTGACAGCAAGATGCCTGCTGGAGCTAGTGAGCCTGAGCAGATTACAGTGGGATAGTTCAGCTATGGCCAAGCTCCAGCATGCAGCCTGGAGTCTGAGAAACCTGCTCCAGCCTGTGAGACCTGGGATGTTATTAGCAGGCAGCTGAAAATTAGCCTGCCTACAGCTACACAGGATATAATAGGATCAAACATGTTACTAATTGCTAAAAAGGCTGGCAACCACCAATTGGGAAGTTCTCAGGAACCACTGAGAGAAAGCAAGGGAATGCAATATAACACATTCCCTTGCAGTCACCTCCTGGCCATATCCCCAGCTTGATAAAAGTGACAATGTTTTTCAGCACCTCCTTTTCCTCCACCATCAGACTGATTTTTGAGCTCAGTCAGCAAATTGTTCATTGCAACAACAGCAGCAATGTGTGTGGAAAACATCGAGTGACTGTGCTGCAGAGCAAGAACAAAATAAACCAGGGACTGCACAATCACAGTGTAAATACCCGCAAAGGTTTGTCACCAATCTTCTCAGGGCACATTTTTCAGTAGCGGCACATCGTAACAAACGTAGCAGAGCACAGCCCAGTGCTCTGACTTAGCTCATTTATGATGCAAACATACTTTAAGGATTAGTAAAAAAAAAAAAAAAAACACTG
Organism: Fulmarus glacialis; assembly: GCF_000690835.1. Taxonomy (NCBI): domain Eukaryota; kingdom Metazoa; phylum Chordata; class Aves; order Procellariiformes; family Procellariidae; genus Fulmarus; species Fulmarus glacialis. The sequence goes on along the minus strand of NW_009191004.1, from coordinate 6,330 downwards.
AAGTATTTTAGAGCTAATGCAAGAGCAAAATTCTTCCTCAGATACTTGTTGAATGCAATGGAGGCTCACCTATGGAAAAGTAGGGAAGAGAACAAAGGACCCACCTGCAAGGCCACTGGATCTGGGTATCCCAGGACAGGGTCAAACACAGGTGCTGACAGAAAGAAAAACTCTTCTTTAACATCCATCTAAAGTGTGTGTTCATGGCAACATCGGCACTGTGAAGAAAATGGACAGTAAATTCACTACAACAAAAATTTCATCAAAATGATCCCAAAAGTTGTGTGAATGTATTTTGTTTACTACTAACAGTGGCTGAGATAGTGATACCCTGTACCTGTAATGAGAAAGTTTCAGTCAGGACAGGACAAACATGGACAAGAAGATAAACTCTGCAAACCCCCAGCCCTTAATACTTGATCAGCCTATACAGATGGTTATGCACTGCACCTGCAATATCTTTCCTCCGCTGGCAGATGAATTTAGTGAACATATGATGGATGACTAAAATAAATGGAAAACTGTTACTTCCAAAATACAGCCTGTGTGGTGTGATTATCAATCTTATCAAAAAGTTCATGCTTCATTTACATTACAGTAGATAATGAGGCTTTTATTCCCACATGATATGGAGAATCCTGCTAAGCAGATAGGTGCGTAGCACTCTCATGACAGAACCATAACTGGTCCAAGAGCATGCTTGAACTTCCTATTTTCCAAGGAATATTCACATCACCTAACCTGTAGTACAGCATCACACTGCAAGAGGACATTTCTTCCATTCGGACTTTCAAGTAGATTATCAACAATGTAATAGTTCTTTTTCCAAAAATTGGAGACTTTAAAATGTTTTTTAAGTGCTTTGTACATCACTTTATATTTCTGTAGTGTAGATAACATGGTTTTAAACAATCTACTGTATTGTAAGTGCCCATTAAGCTGCATCATCAGTGTGATATGATGTTTCTGGCACTTTAATGCTTAGACATCTTGTATTGTTGTGTTATATTTGGTTGGTAATGGAAGCTTTCACACAGATTTTTCTTTTTATTGTCAGAGAAGACATGAATCTGAAAGAGTCAGCTATGATAAAAGGCAAATATCAAAGAGATAAGCCTTGTGGTTTGACCTCACCAGATCTTGCGTCTGATCAATAGAACTGTAGCCACATTAACATTTTATGAGGAGATATTGGAGTTTTTCCATAGAAATTATATTTAGCTACTTTTTGTTTAGTATATTATTTACAGATTTTTCCCAATTTCTCTACAATATAATCTGCAACTCTTTGATAAACATTCTGGGCGAAGAGTTTTCAAGCAATCCCTCCATTTCTTTCACAAATTTGCAATCCATTATTTATATTGAAGGAATGATTATTTTACTCATATTTATTCTGTTCTCTGACTGAAAGATTAAGATTTCAAGGAGGGAATAGGATACATTTAATGAACACATCTAGCTCATAGGTCATAGTCAGGTCATGCTGTCATTTTTACACACAAGAAAAATATTCGGAGTTACACAATGTTTAAAATGTTGTATCAGCCAAGTTATAATTATCAGAATTCAAGAAGAGGACAAATGTGGTTTTAAAGGACTCCGCTCTCACATGGTGCCGGTTACCTATGGCTTTCTCTGTGATATGCAGCGCTAGAAACTAGATTAAATGGGTCTGGTGAAGGTTCTTGTGATTTTGACACTGTTGTCCTCCTTGTCATATTTTTATAGGGGATATGACTTCATTGCCCATTCTTCTGATCTTTAGATAAATTTGCAGTGACTTTGGAACTTTCTAATTAAATCATTGGTGTCTGCTTACTTGGCAATTTCACATATGCAGCTGATTTAGAAGCTGCAGAAACTTCCAGACTTTTCTGTGAATACCAGATAGTTATCAAAATCCACATGACTGAGTTAGTTAACCCATGAATCATAGCAAATCAGTGTGTCATTTTTATTTATGGTAATAGTCTTATTTTTACCTAGTCCAGGAAACATATCTGAAACAGTGACAACCCTGTTTCTTGTCTATCAACATTTGTATAAAGAAATTATAAATGTAGTAAATTCTTGTTTGCAGAGACCAGACGTTAGCAAAAGTGAGCATGTCTGTAGCTGAAATTTTTAGCAAGGATATTTCCACTCAGTTCCCTAGAGTGCTAGATTCTCACCGATCTGTATGCAATACTGTTTCATCTGACTTCAAATAGGATTGGCAAGCATTTCAAGTAAGGAATAAAAAGCCTGTTCACCTCCTTTATAGCTTTCATAACCATTTAGTTGGGTGACCTAAAAAACTTTCAAGTACAGACTATGTGGGGTAGAGCAAGAAAGAAAGAGGTAAAGCATCCTAGTAGTCACACTGTGACAGACACAGGATACAACAGTCCTGCAGCTGGATCCAGCTCTGAATATTATTGAACCTTCAGTAAAGAAGAAAACAAATAAACCCCATTCTCATTTAATCAGAAGTTATGCTCCCATGCAATACCTCCTACAGAACCATCAAAAGACTTATTATTTCTTTTCCCAGCCTTTCAAATTACTCCTGCTACATCAAGCTCACGTTCCATTCCTGTACAATTTTGCACTTAACAGCTGCAAACACTTCAAGTAAACTGAAAACCATTTGACTAGGAAGGAACTGTACAACACATGTGATGATGGGTCTCAGATTTCTCTCCTACTAGTTTCTGTTACTGGCAGCATTTGCATGAGAACAGATTTGTTTGTTTGTTTGTTTTGTGAACATCACACAACTAATTGTTGCTGAAAGGCTGGAATTTCTCACAATTCAATGAGGTCCAAGCCATGCTTCCAGCACGTAGCTGCAGAGAGGCTGGGAGCAGGCTGGAATCTGAACCCAGATCTGGATCTGAGGCATCTCTCTTGGCCTCATCTCCAGTTACCGTCTCTCCATCAGAGGACTATGAATAATGGATAGCCATCCCCAAATCTAGCAAACTGACATGTACATTCCTTCTGAAACAATAAAGTGTTAACAGGAGTTTTTTGACCTGTGCCTGCCAGAGAGGCAGACCCTCTCTGCTTTTTCCAACCATTTGTCTCTAGTCTAACCTTCTGCTGCGTATATACCACTCTGACAGATCCATCATGCAAAATATGGCTTATATAAAGCACAAAGTACAACTGACTGTTTGGTTACTGACATATTTGGATGAAAAATACTTAATTTACCTTCATCCATCTTTGAAATTATTTCATATTTTCCCTGAACTGCATTCAGTCTTCCCAGCTGGGAAGCAGGGACCTGGACAGTATGAATGGAAATCACAAGCTCAATTAGGAAAATTCCATCTGGGAAATCATACTATTTAGGATTACAAAGCTAAATACTTTTGTTTGGCTCATCCAGAATATTTTTTAATGCACATGGATTGCTTATACTAGCATCTTATGGCCAGAAGCTGATAGTCCTTAATTAAGTAGAGTATCCCTCTGTCTCCAGAAGTGGATTTGCTTGAACAGGGACTGTGATAGATTGTCTAAGGGAAGAGTTGTTATATTCTCTTTCCAGGCAGCACAACAGAGGAATAAAGAGACTAATTTTGTTAAGACTTCTGAAATTGTGTAAGTTATTAACACATTTAGGAAGACTCAAATATCCTGACATCTAATCCCTTGCTAGAACATATGCATAGTACGAAACATTTGTTTTCTTCCAAAAATGAAGTGTCACTAAATAACACTGTATTGTCAAATATGAGAAGCTCTGGGGACAAGATCTAGGTTTTTAGACTCCTTCACCGTAGATCTTTTCCATGTAAGTACTTAATCCCTGCAGAAATGACTGTCTACTCATATGTCTCCTGGGCTTGCAGTCCTCACCTGTAAGCACAGATTATTTAGCCTCCTCCTCTCTTCAGCATCACTCCATAATTTCACAAAAACAATAAGGGAATTTCCCAGTCCAGAAGCAGCCATCATTCTCTAGCTCCTTCTCCAGCCCTTGCTGCAGTGTGAGCAGGACCAGGCTGATACCCCATCAGAGGGGAGGCAGGAAAGAGACAGCAAAGCCAAGCCAGAAAGGGACAAGAGCGCTCTGCTGTCCTCTGCACCAAGAGGTGAAAACTCAGGCCTTCTGTAAACCCTGAGGCAAAAGCTTTTCCTGCAGAGTGAACTGGGCGGTGATGAGTTGTTCAGTTTTGTTTTCCCCCCACAGATGGCATTTTATCAATGGTTGTCTAGCAATCCTGCATCTCTAGGTATAAAAAGTAAGTGCAAAGCACTGAAAGGAGTGTGTGACAGACATGCCGCTGCAGTGATTAATGTTCTCGTCCAAGCCAGTGACTCACCACCCAGTCAATTAATCCCTCTCCAGTATTTTGGAAGTCATTAAATTCTATACCATTTTTAATGTAATTTTACTATTCCTTTGAAGTGTGATATCACCGATTCTGAGTTTCTTTCTCTCCTCATTTTATTTCTTCACTGCCTGCTAAAACATATTTCATTATGAGTACTGTTGTGCCAGGTGGGTAATTTCATTTTCTTACTATGATCTCTCTAAGGATGCACTCTGGTAAATGTTAAATATGTGGAGGACATTTTCTCCTTCATTTCAGTTGTAGTTCCTGGGAGTTACTTACTCCTGCACAAGAGGTCCAGCTCCAACACACTGAAGGCTGTCCCCATCCAGCTATTGCTGGGAGAGAAGGAGTTGGTGACCAGCATCTTGCTATGCTGCCAGAGCAATGTTAAGGTGGAAGCTATTTTCTTTATGCATGAGAGGAAACAGACATCTATGGTTTGATCCTGAAAGAGCTCCAGCAAAAGGGAATTCATGTCCATTTCTCTATCTGACGGTGAAGGAGGCCATATGAAAGAGGTGGACTGAAGGACCCCACAAAACACCTCTGTGGGCAAAAGAGTTATAACAAAACTCGATAATCTGACCTACTAATTTTCATCTTTCCAGAGGACTTTACACAGCTTTGTTCTGACCTCACTTTTCCTTCTTTAAGTTTCTGCATTTGGCAAACTTCCTACAAAAAAATAAATCTTCAGCTTGGTTACTCTTATTAATGATGTCAGGAAAGGAATTTTGCAATCGGAGACTCTTTGTGCTAGAAAAGGTTTTCAGCAGATTTGATAAGAAACAGCAGGCAACAAGCTCTATTTTGAGAAGGAAAATGATCGATCATTACCTCTGCACAAAGAGAAACAGAAGGTTACTTATTTAAGTGAAGGCTATGAATAAAATAAGTACAGCACTTTAGCTGAGCAACCTTCTAGAAATGGGAGAAAACAAAATAGAGTACAGGGTCATAAAAGCTGGATTTAAGAGGAAGCAACCAGGGCAAACATCATCCAGTAGAAGTGACAAAGTTCACAAGACAAGCCTTGGGAACAACGTACTTCATCTGCAGGTGAGATAAAATGGGGAACACTTCCTACCTCATCCTCCGCACAGAACCTCACCAGCCTCATGTAAACTTTAAAATAATATACATATGGTTATGCACACAAACCCATACATGCAAATGTGTATGGTGACATCCACCATTCTGTCTTGTAATGCACCTGTAACTGGAAGGCAAAGCAGAAGGAAAAGCACACTACTGCTGTTGTTGATTCATGTTTTCCTCTTGTCTGTCACTAATGTGAATGACTGAAGAAGTGGGACGATGAAGATTAGACCCATGGTCTTAACCTCATCGCATTCTGAACAGTAACATTTTTACTGTCTTCAGCATCAGAGAACCTGTCCTTTCAAGCACAAAGAAGCAAATTCAAACAGCAGTATCTTGCCCTTGGGATGCATAATTGTTCAAATGACTAGCTTATAATGATTAAGTTAATGTTTTATAAAAGTTGTGATTTAAAGTCAAAATGCCAAGCAAAATTTCTTATGGCTTAAAGTTAGTTTTTTTTCTCTTGTGCTGAAGGTAAATTGTTAGTTCATCACTTGTGTCAAGGAGTTAAGCTATGTATGGGGCTATCTATCTTCAGCACAGCTAGCTGGAGCTCATCCCAAAATTTGAACTACTTGTTACCTAACACTTTAGAAGCTCAGCATCAGGCATAGTAGTTCCACGGTGCAGGTAATAACTGCTTAATCCACAAAAAAGTAAACTGTAGATAAAGATAATGATTTGATCATTAGATGCTTAGTTGTCCTCAATGTTAAGTACCATGAAAAAGGCAACAACTCCCTGATGAATCATTAGAGAATTCTGGTAACAGTAAAAAAAAAAAAAAAAAAAAAAGATGCCATTCAAGTGGGAGAAGGGAAACCTGAACCAAAAGTTAATGGAAGGTTTGAACACGGATGTTCATTTAAAGGAGTTAAATCCAGTTGGCGGC
>NW_009191003.1:31527-57747 GCF_000690835.1 Fulmarus glacialis | reverse complement strand
AGCCCAGCCCAGCCCAGCCCAGCCCAGCCGGGCCATGCCGGCGAAGAGCTGCTGCGACAGCCCGGCGCGGGATCGGCAAACACCGACCTGCCCCCAACAGCGCTTTTAGAAACCAGGCTTCCCGTTACGCTTTTGGCTCCAGAGCACGAGAGGTTTTATGCGTTTAGAAATGGCGTCTATCGTGAGAGGAAAGTAGGTGTTTTTACAGCCTTTCGAGGGAAAAATGTTCCAATGACCCCAGTGGGTTCAATTTAACCTGCTACGAGAGAGAACTGTTGAGCTGCTATTGAAGAGGAGAAAAACGTTCTACGTATCTTTCTGTCAAAGCTGGGTTATTTGGGGGTTTTGCTTATTTATTTAGGGGGAGTTCTAGTTAATTTTAATATATGCGTACTTTCTGTCTTGGGAATTTTGACCTACGCTGAGCCTATAGATCAGGTGAAGAAAAAAAAACCCAACAAAAATCAGCTCTCCGCTTTCACAAGTCCCTCAGAGTCCCCAGTCACAAACCACTTTTCTGGCCAGTAAAAGAAAATGAGTGCAGGAAGAGCAGTAATGTTTTGATACCGTTGCCATGGTGTAAAATTATTATTCCATATATGAACGTGCATTAAATTTGTCATCAAAATCACATTCACCAGGTAAACCCCAAGTACAGGCATGGGAGGAGTAAGACCCTGATGGCCAGCAGCTTTAAGCGGGGTTGATAAGGAGCCAGCAAGCTGGAACTGAATCTTGCATTATTTCCCAAGGTATAAAATATTAATTAAGATGCTTGGTGAATGCATTAAGAATCTTCTCTTAACAACATCTATTTAACATTGGACGATGACCATTTATGAACAGTATTGTACTCAGATGGGAAAGCATTCTGTTAAAAAAATACAGTGAAAAAGGATCACACATTCCACTTTAACGCATCATTTAAAAAGCTCATCAGAAGGAACAAAGTCCATGAGAAAAGATGCAAAATATTGTTTATTCACAGGACATCTTCTAAAAGACTGGAAACTATAAGAAAACTCTCTACATCCCAAAGGAGTATTTTTAAAAGCTAAATTATCCGCTTCCATTTTGTTAAGCAAGAAATACTCTGAGCATTTACCCAGTTGCAGTTACAAAAAAAAGCTGTTGCTAAAAATTCTGTGTACTATCACCTACTTATTAAATTAATTAAATTGAAAAAGTATCAGTTTCTTTTGTTGAAGAAGAAACTACTAAAACTTGTAGCAGCTTTAAAAACTGCCAGGAACACATAAGATTTTTCCCAACCGATATTCCTTTCTTCTTTCTTCCATTTTATTCTCTTTTTGTAAATGGTTGTATATATATCATCTCTCGAACATCGAGTTGAGATATTTTTATTACTATTCAGCCACTTAATGCTTTTACTTTTCCATGATTTGCACTTGAAGAATGTAATAGCAGATACACGTAATGACAAAAAATGTTTGCTAAAGCAGCCAACTTTAACTAATGCTGCTGAAGCCACATGAGTGGAAAGCAAATTGGGAATTTGTAAATGGCAGCGTTTGGACTATTATATTTCAAAGGGTGTTCACAAATAATCATTTTAGCATAATGTACTGCTCTCCCTGGTTCCCTGTGTAGTCATCAGTCCTTCTAGAAAGCAAGTTGGAGCAGGCAGTGGATGTAGCCACCACCAAACTTCCCATCCTGTGGAGCAATCTCCCTCTTTCCACCGATGGTATGATGGATCTAGTTAGCTTTTGTGAATATCCTTCTTTAGGTTCAGAAACAGCGTTTGACCTATAAGCTTTACAGCATTCACATCACGAGCACACACATTTCAGAGCTGGAAATCTGCACCCTGGAGGAGAATAAGGGACAGCCGATATCAATTTTCAAAATTTTGAAGAGTAAGAGGTTACTGCAGTTTGGGAGCACGTCAGCATTTTCGCTTTGGTACAATACAGTCGGACAACACAGTAGAAAAGTCCAGGTTTTCACCCACGGTAATACTCCGAAGCAGAAATCCACAGCTAGAAATGAAGTGAGCCCTTAGCAAAGTGCACAGCAGGTACGGTGGGAGAGCTCGAGCACTCAGCGGATACAGTCACAAGTAAGTGGAAATGCGTCAGAGACTGACTCAGACCAGGTTTTCATCCACAAAGTCAAGTTTAAGTCAGCTTGGATGAACTTCAAGTCAGCAGCTGTATTTTCGCATTACTCATTACTTTTATCTGGCCTGGGGCTCCTGCAAGGGATTGTCTTATATGACCATTGCATCCTTCCATGACTGCACATATGTTTAAATAAAGACAGTTGCGCCCAAAATACCACAATCTGTAGTCCTTAATTGAAAGCAACCCTTTGGGTACTGCTACTCCTGAGCAAAGAACGAGATGCTGTTATTTGCCTCCAAGATTTTCCTTCAGAGGGAAGCCATCCCGTCTCATGGTTTCCTCCCCCTGCCCTAATCCCTCCGTTTCTCCTCTCTTTACAAGGTTCTACGCGTGACATTTTCTCACAACCACGTCCTCTACCAGGTACTTCTTTCTTCTTCAGTTCCTCTCTCAGCTGCTTCCCCCCCCTCCCCAGGTCTACGTTGCCGAACCAGTTTGCTTTTCTACACCCCTCTGCTCCATCTGCTTCTCTGTCAAGCTGCCCTCTTACCGTTTGCTATCCAGCTTTCCACTGCGATATGACATTTTGCCTTTCAGTTTCAGCACATACGGTTTCCAGTAACCGGATTAAAGTGATTTAAGTTAGAAAGAAGGCAAATATGTAAACAAGCAGCTATTAGATGTAAATGCCTAAAGCAGGCTTCATCCAAGCAACCTTCACAGTTGAGAAAATAACCCTTTTTTCATTGCCCCAATAAATACTGCCTGCAACTTCCCAACTGCTTTCCATCTTTCAGAGTCATCCTTCATGAAAGGTACCTACCACGCACCCCTGGGTAGTCAAGAAAAATTCAGATTCAAATTAATTTATCAGGGCTTTCTCTTGAGAGGGAATGTAGCTGCTAACTAGAAAACCTTACCTGATAGCTTGAGAGTTAAAAGGTCACATGAGACCGGGAAGTATCTTGCTTGAAGAATAGCCATTATCTTTTCATATGCATTATGGTAATTTTTTTCTCTCAAAAACAAGAACAGTTTACTGGACACCATATAGATCATTTAAAGTTTGTCCCTCAGTGTCTCATAAACGTTGGCAATGTAATTATGAAACTGTTAGCAAACGTGTTGCAGAATCGTACTATTGATTGAAAACCAGAAGTATGTAAGACACAAGTGCATGTATGCACTATTAAGATTAGATATTAAGCATTTTTCAACTACAACTCAATGTATATGCAAAAAGTTTCACTTACCAAGATTCATCACGAGTATTGAATTATTAAACAAACAACCTAAATTGGATATTTGAATACCAGTCATTATCACAACGTGAAAAAAACTTGCTCCCTTGAAACTAGACAATTTAATCAGCCTACAGGAAATAAATACTGAAAAAGTTAAATTTACTGCACAGTGAGTACTATTTTAACCTCCCTGGTTCAGCAAGATTTAAGATTTGTCTCAGAAGAGTTATCTCTTCTCAAATTGACTTTACTCTCCCCAACCTTTCTTCCACTTGTTTATGCGATTAACAACAAATAAAACAACAAAATCCTGTATCGCAATTGCATTTCAGCTGTAGTAGGTCAAACAACCACCCTTCTCCTACCATTAACTGAAAACTAACATTTAGATTAAAGCCTCAAGTTTTTTTACTTACAACCATTTGACAGATTTTTAGCCTGTATTTTCATGAAGCAATACCGATGGCAACATCTAGCTTCTACCCACCAAAGCAGACAGAGGAAACCTGAATTCACGACCGAATTGGAGGCTTTACGACATAAATTAATCTGCCAGTATCCCGCCACCTGCTCTACAGGAACTCCTCAGGGGTGAAGCTGGGCTCTGTAACTGTGTGCGGTTAAGATTATAAGTGATGTTTAAACCAGAAATTCAACACCGTAATATGTCATCTGGAAAACAGAGACTGAGCAATGATATTTGAAAAATAATTCCGTCTAACAGTTCTTAAATATGAAGGTAAAGAAAATACTGAGCACTTAATAGTGCAGATCAAACTCTGCAGAAACCGGTACGCACGGTTTAGCTCCAGGTAGGAATACGGTATCGCCAGCCACTCTAGACTACCTCCAAATGCCATGGCAGGTCTGGTTTGTGGATGTCAGTAGGGCTTGGGTATTCAAGAACCCAGAAGCTCTTCTGAAGGAAAACATGAGCAGCTCTTACTAAAAGGAGCTTATGGGTCGTGATTATGGGAGAGGCAGTCTGTCCTGAAAGTCCTCAGGGGGCCCAGTTCAAATCCAACGTAGTTTTATTTCGAGTGGGTGGACATGCATCAGCTATTTTTTCTACAATGGGTAGAATAAAGATATTTTTTCCTTAAGTAAACCATCCAGAAATAAAATTGTTCAGATACTCTTCACAAAACACGATGCTTTCAAAACGCCACTTGTGAGAAAAATGAGACAGAACAGAAACAGCTTACACAAACAGGGGAAAACTCGGTATTTCATGACACGTGCCACGGCTCTCCGCACGGCTTTCAAGTCACTGACAGGCAAGTCACAGAACAGCGCGCGCTAACTCCTGCTTTCCACCGCGCTATCAACTGTCACCGATTAACCGCCACACGCTGGAGAATACAGAAGTCGTGTTTACACGGCGCTTGGCTCCGTGCAGGATTTTGCAGCCCTGAGTAATTCTTTCACCAGAGCTCATCCTTCCTCAGCACTACTCTCTAATGGTGATTTGTTCCATCAATACGGTTTGCGTGCTGCCCATCGGGGAGCGGGACGTGAAAAAGGTGATCAGAGCATCTCGAAACTAAAAAGACAAATTACTGGCAAACTGGCTTCGTCGCCCTGTTTTCTCCTTCTTCATTCTATTAATTTTACGTAGCAAAACATGGCAATCTCGAGCACCCTGGCCACTGAAACACCAACACGTTCAGAGCTACAAAGAGCCATCATGAGGAATAAGCCATGAACAAAAAATGGAAGCAAAAGGTCCATCGAGCCTTCAGCTCATTCTCCTGCACCCTAATGCACAACGTTTAGTCGCATACACAGAACATGAATTATGCTTGAATTATTTTCACCTGAGTGCTAAGACTGCTAGAAAAGAAGCTTTAAAAGTTCAGCTGTAGCTATTTTTTTGTTGCTCTTGTTTTACATAATTAAAAGGGGAAACCTTTGGAGCACTTAAAGCACTTCATCATCGCCCATTTAACAAACACAAAAAAGATGCCTCTTGCATCTGGCAACGGCAATGAAACAACCCCTTGCGTTTGAAACAAAGGTTGAACAACTGGGAAGCAAAAGCAAAGCACTAACTAAACACGGTGCTTCCCGAATAAAACCATAAACAATAGAAAGCATGAGCTGGATGAATTCCTGGCCCATATCTTGACTCTGAAAAAGCATGACTTTAAAGGCCACGCATTTCAAAACCACTGCCTCTGAAGGGATTAGAAGGTTAACGACCACTTCTCTTAATACTATCATGCTGCCTCACCCTCGCTGTCAATGAAAAACCTGCTATGGTGACCATGTCAGGCTGAGCAGAGATGCTCAGATGCAAAAGTAGCTAGGCTCACTTTCCAAAGTCCTTTGCAGAAGGAAAAAAAAAAAAAAATTCGTGGGCCAAAATCATGTATTTTTTTAATTTAGATGAGGGATTTAGACGAAAATACAGTGAAGGCCTTTTATTCCAGTTTCTTCAGGTTGCTTAACCAAATAAGGATGCTATCAGAAACCAGGCAATTCAAAAGTTAATGTAATTTCTAAGAACTGACAAGCATCTTTATCTCAGCAGCCACAGCAGCCTTCCTAGGAAACTGCCTGCTGCATACGCCTTTTTCTTTTAATTTGTGTCTCTTCTTTCTCCTTTGACATGGAGAGATAAAACTTCCTGCTCCAAGGCAGGTACTCCTCCCTTCATCCGCACCTGGGATCCTGGATGCAATGAAGGATATATGCCAGAAGTTATGCCCCCAATACTGGTAAAAAGCTATTTAACAGTATTTACAATGATATTTAAGAAGCATTTTGTTCTTACTAACATAATGTACATACATAAAACTAGATAGTGAATTCCAGCTCAGGTGCCTACAGGTAATCAATTAACTTCAACTGGCTCGACATTTAAGAGTCGCTAAACGAGTTATCAACCAAGTCCTGTCACATTCAGTGGAAACTTTGTCGAGGAAATCTCAGGATTATCACAAGCGAAGTTCAGAAATTAGACAGACAGAAATTGAAAAGTGTTACTTATGCGCATAAACAGTTAAGATTTTTCTAAACTTCAACATATGATATGGAAAATACACCAGTCAATCTTAGATTCTCGCTAATTAAAATGAGTAAACACCGATTGCCAGAGAATGAGCAATTTTTACAAACAGATATTCCCCCATACTTCCACAGGCACTGAGGATGATTATTCACACCCACAATTCTAGGAAGTCTATTTCAGCATCTTTTATTATGGACTAAAAACTGAATCCACACTCTGTAACAATGGAAAAATTGTTAACAATATCGCCCCTAGACAGGGTTGGGTTTGGTTTTGGTTTTTGTTTTAAGACCCCAATTACTTGTTTTTCCATCGCTCTATTTTTTGCTGTTGGCTTCAGCGCTATCAGTTGTAATTAAAAACATAAAATACTATAACCCTGCTTTATAACCCATCTCTACAAACAATCATAAATTCATAAATCATTGCAATACAAGTCATTGTCCAAGCATATATTTATCTTGAATATTACACGTGTTATCCAGGCTTCACTGGTAATCATATTTCTCCTCTGATTTTTCTTTCTAAAGCAACCCTGCCTTTCCGATCCTGAAAATGAAATACTTAATTGCCTGTGTCAGCCTGAATGCCGCTGCTTCCTCTGTCACTAACTAGAGGTCTAAACAACTGAATGGTCCTAACAGACTGCCAAAAACTGATGTGGAAAAAAAACCCAGCCAAAACTAATGCTTCCAATTAAAAGAATCACAGCCTTCTAAATGCGACAGTATTGCCTGCTCCTCCATCAAGAAGACAGAACCCTGTGACAGCATCTACCGACAAAGCAGATGACATTTTCAGTCACGGCAAGTGCCACTGGACCACTGTTCGATGCCTCCATGCCGCTGCGGCCCCGAACAGAAGGCCGCCAGCTTGTTCACGTAATTCAATATGGTGAAGACCCCCCATACAATCTGCACTCTACTCCCCGCTCTCTCCCCCCGTCCTGCTTAGCGGGACACGCATTTCTCTGATGTAAGGACCAGATCAGACTGTGCTGCGCCTGTACAACGAAGTACCGACTTCTATGAGGGTTCTGTAGAAATTCTAATTTAACACGACCTAAAAATTTGCAAAGTTACACAAATGCAATACTTTAATGTGGAAAGTTTAATAGGATTTTTCCTAATCGTACTATTTTAATACTCCAGCGGCTGGATAAATGGAAGTTCAAGACCTCCGCGCTTCCAGTTCCATACAACACTTCTCCGATTTACAGCCTCAGGAACTGAAGAATAAAAAGATCTAAAATACAGCTTCTTCTTGCAAGACGACAGGAAAGGAAATCAATACCTAGCCTGGTTCTAGAAATTCAGGTCCTCCAAGACAGAGGGCCAGTATCATGAGGCAACTAACTGAAGTAAAAATGAGGCCACGTGTGCCATTTATTACCAAAAGGATGATTTGGTAAGCATGCTTGATACTTTTCAGAAAGGCTTATTTTGCAGTAAGATGGAGGCTCACAGAGAGTCTGAAGTCCATTTTGCTTTTTTTATACAACTTCTTACTGGATCATGTTTTCTCCTGCCCCCTGCAATTGCCTTTTCCACGTCCCGCTTCCAGGAAATGAGCGCTCCTGCTGACAACCTCGTGCCCGCTGATCTCAGCAAAAAAAGACAGCCTGCCACTTCGTTCGGAAGCAGCAAAACAAGATCTGAAAGGTCCTGCCCTCGGGAGAAGCACTCGTTCCTCCCCTTTCCATACACCAGCCTGGGAACCGAGCGGCGAGTAACCCCAACCCCAAAGAAAGAGCCGATGCTGCTCACAGGGCACAGAGCGAGTGATGCACAAACTCAGGGGCTAATGACAGGTAGTCAGGAGCATGGAACTCGTTCGGAAGCAGCAAAACAAGATCTGAAAGGTCCTGCCCTCGGGAGAAGCACTCGTTCCTCCCCTTTCCATACACCAGCCTGGGAACCGAGCGGCGAGTAACCCCAACCCCAAAGAAAGAGCCGATGCTGCTCACAGGGCACAGAGCGAGTGATGCACAAACACAGGGGCTAATGACAGGTAGTCAGGAGCAAGGAATGCAAGACACTAAACAAAACCAAATACTATTATTTGACCTCCCACTCCCCTCCAGACGTTCCCACCCATGCCTTTTGTACCGTAAGCCAGAGCTCGGGATAAGAAACAGACTGTGCAATTCCTTCCAACCCTCCAGATGAGCAGAAACTCAGAGGTCCTGCCCTAATCTTCCTTCGAGCATTTCTTTGCCCTCTTGTTGATAACTCAGCGTTGTTCTGCAGAGAGAAAGAGAGGAGTACAGTGAGACAACATGATGGGTACGTGACTGGTCTACTGACCTCTTCCCGCACACCGCCACGGGATTTTTCTAATAGACTGTGTTTTCTGCTATTTGCTGGTTTATTTTTGTAACCAGCCTTTCATACATGGCAGATGGTGTTCTGGAAGAAAAGACCACAAGAACTGCAGTACTATTTCAAAGCAAAGATCCACCTAGCTCGAGATCCTACTTCTTACAGATGTCATGAAAAGATGACTAAGAAAAAGTACGAGAACAGGATAATCAAGCACGATATTCCCAAATACGGTTATCCTTGCTAATACTCCATATGCATTCAGCTCAGGGAATTCCTCAGTTGGCTTTGGTTTCTGAATAATCCTCAGCAGCTTTCTTGTCTGTGAACTCATCCAGCCTCTCTTTAAACCATAAGCATCTGCAATACCCTTTGGCAACAAGTTTCATAAAGCCGAGTACCCATTGCGTAGAAAGCCTGGCTTTTGCACGCTCCGAACCCGGCGCTAGCTATATTTACGCAGGTGTTAAAAGTTTTAGGTTTTATTACATTTTTTAATAACTTGCTCAGAACGTAGGAAGCTTGCAGTCCTCAGCTTTCCCCAAGACGTGCGCAAGATAATGATGTTACATCTGCCACCTTACACACCAAAACCGTTTCAGCCAACTGTTTACACCTTTGGTAATTCACCTTCTTCATTCTCGAGCACCTTCACAGCGTTGGAGAAACGCCATCTCATCCTGGAAACGTGCTACTGCCGGTTTTGTCCGTTTGCTTCATAACCTCTTTCACATTTGTTTTATCTTCAGATGCAGCCTCTAAGCCTCCAACAGGAAAGCTTTCTGTAGCACGAATCTCTCCGTTTTCTTCCAGAGACACAAAGAAGTCACTTGCCCTCCCCGGTGGGGCTTCCACATTTTCTGCTCCACCTCTCCTGGGCTGCACGTTGTTTCAATCGGCAACCACGTGAGACAGCAGCAGTCACCTCTAGTCCAGGCAAAGCAATTTTGCCAAACCTTAGGTTATCATCTATGATAGTTAGAAGCAAATGGATTTTTGACGGGGGCAGGAAAAAGAAAAGCCAGGTTGTTTTTAAAGAATACTATAATAGCCTCTGACCCTCGTCTCTTTTGGTTTTGCTAAGCGAAGTCAGTGAAAAACAGTTTTGTACTTTGTACAGTTTTATTTAAATTCTCAACCCCCCCAAAAAATTCCTTTGAATTATTCAAAACCGAATAATCAAATCACTTATTTTCATCCACGGTTCCAAACTCAACACTGATTTTAAGTGGTCAGTTTTCGACCCCTTTAAAAGGGTTGAGGGGACTGTAAAACAGGGATTTCCACAAGACATTGTAATTCACAACCAAAATAAAATACAAAGGCAATAGAAAAATGAAACTCGGTGGGGAGCATTCACATCAATTTGTATATCCCCACCCAAAATTACACAGGAATGAGCTAGTCACTGACCTTCTGTAAATAAGACTTTTTTGCTACGTGCCTTATTTATAGCAAATACATTAGAGATCTTTTTACATCCTTTCCAGCTTCAGCATTGACGTAAGAGTTTGCTGCTTCTTTACTAATCTGACAAACCTTCAATGGCATGGGCCTTATCCTGGAAGGCATCACGTGCGAAGTGTGCAAACGGAAAAACCTCCAGAAATGCTTGACTTAAAGAAAGAGGAGTGAGCCTGAGTCACCTACAGAAGAAAAAGGCACTAAATGTAATCAGCTTAAATTCTGCTTTCCGTATTTTAAAATTCATTAGTATTTTTAGGTAATGTTAAAAGTAATGCTGAAGGGCTCTTGGGGAACAGAGGCTCTTGGGTAAAGCAAGTATTTGCTATGATTTGATTCTGATGAGAATAAAATAGATGGAATTGTCTGGAATATATTTATAACAAAAAGACTTCACACGTCACAGCATTTTGACCTGATCATCTTGGCATACCGGTATGCAACTCGTCTCTACAAGCTCTTCTTTAACTGATGACAGAATGAAAACAAATGAATTTGAATAAGAATGTATTCCAAACAAAACGTTACTTAATTAAGAAAACTCCTGTTATTTTCCTATTGCAGGAAACAAATTTCAGCTGACAAATATGATGTAAGGCTTTTATATACATATAATTTTAACATATTAAAGAACCGTACCTCAATATTCATATCAAATTTTAAGCGTGAGACTTGCAGAATGGCATATAAAGACGATTACTTTTCATTAGAAAATATTACTTTTTATAAATATCTTTTAATCTGTACAACTCTTTTTCTTCATGCATTGCTACTGCTATGAATATGCCATTTACTTAGATTACATTAAATATTCTGCGTATTCATCTGTAAGAAAACAAGATTCTTTGTTTTGTCTTTTGAAAAAAGATTACGATGATTTGTCTTCCCCCGATGTTTAAGGGCTACCAACCTCTCTGGCAAACTCAAGGTGACAAACACAATTAAAAAATCCACTTCTATTGACAGCATCTACTTTTGCAAAGCAAAAACATTCCAATCACTGATTGGACGAATAAGAAACAGAAACAAACAGGTTAATTACTAAAATTAGTATTAGGAGTCAAACTAATACAATCTAAGCAACCAGCAAGAAGTAAATAAGAATTACAAAAGGACTACGCTAGTTTAAGATACGGTTTTCTACTTTCACGTTAATGTTATGTTCAGGAAAAAAAAAACCAACCAGTGGTCATACGCCCAGTCCTTCACTTGTTTGCACAATGCTGAAACTCAGACAAACCCAAGATTAAGATTGCAAAGAAGCAGATTTCTCCTCTGCTGTCAACACTTTTACATTTGTGTTGGTTGGCTTGACTCCTTGATCTCAGAGGAATCATCCCGAAGATCACAGGCAGACACAGAACCAGAGGAGCAAAGAATATTTAAGTAGCAGAATTACTTAGTGGGAATATGCTGCAAATACATTAAGATTCTGATGATGTTTTATTTTCAAGTTCCTTTCTAGCCTAAACAGGTCAGATTTAAAAATGGGCCTTAAAACAGCGTGCTATTTCAACTGAACTGATTCTTCTGATCATTAAATGATCAACCATTTAAAGTTTTACTTTTGGCATTCACCTGACAGTAAACAAAGCAAACCAGGTGATTTTATACTGCACATTTTTTTTGCAATATCTATTTCCTGAGGACAAGAGAGGTGTTGATTTGATCTCCAGCCACAAAGGCAAAAAGCAAAACTCAGCTTGTATCGTGTCAAGCAGGCGCTTCTCCCCTGAAATCATGTTGGACCATCCCTGACAATTGGAAATTGGAGAGGAAAATTCTCTGCTCTTTGTGGTTACCAGCATTTCAGTGCAAATCCCTTCTGGTATTCGCATTATACCACAGCAATTTCATTCTTCATGTTCTACCAAAACTCTCTATGACACATTCCAGAATTTAAGAGCAGACAAGCTTTGGTATCTGATACTCACCCGAAAACTGATTTCTGATAACCAGAACAATTTATATAACATAAACTTCCCCTGTAATGTTTGGGCTTTAATAAACAAATATGGAAAAATAATGAATTACTTTGGAAATGATCCTAGCTCTGTGCAAGGGTCTCTTACTACAGATGAAACACAGTTTTTTTCAATATAGTCTGGTCTGATCCTATTGCATGTCCTTTCCTGTTGGCATCAAGGGTTGCTGCGTCACACTGGCAAAAACCAGACCGTTTTCACCACCACAGAGTCTGCAGATGGGTCTCAGATGCAGATGACTATGCCAAGAACGCAAAAGAGAGTTCAGCGTCACACTCATTTAATTACAGACCTGTGCAGTCTTTACTCGTAGTAGATTCAATGTCCAGTTAAGTGAAAGAAGTCTTCCAGCTGAAGTGGAAACCCTAGCAAGATCTGTATCAGCCTCATGAATGACATTACGCACCTACAAAATTTGGACAGAGGTAATCAGCAAGATTTTTTTTCCTCCTTGAGTCAGTTCCGTCATTAAAAATAACTCTGACGGATTGACCGTTTCCTAAAATAATTCTTCAACAGATTCATCGCCATAGGCGGCTCGTTCACTCGCAAACACCAGCTTCATGCAAAGCAAAGACAAACAGCAACAGTGCAGTAGCAATAGTTGTAACGTCTTGGAGTAACTCCTAAGTTGGGAAACCAGGATAGAAAAGTACTCTTGAATATTAATAGTGCCAAACCAATGTTGGTAGAATCCAGCAAACCTGTCATATCATCTTAGAAATACATTATTTTCCTTAGAATCCAAAACCTCTTTCAGTAACACAATTTATCGCCTCAAATCCTAACTATAACACCCAATCAGCAGATGCTTCTACGACATTTTGTAAGGTGTGCCTTACAAAGTCTGAAAACAAAAAAATTAAAATCAAATCACAATAGTTTATCTGACTGCTTTGCAAAGACTAGATTTCACTTGGAATTATATTTTCCGTTATGCCAAATATTCCACATCTAAACCCCTTCATATTCTGAAGTGGAAAAAAGCCAAAAGACAGTCACAAGCTTCTGCAACTCATTTCTGGAAAAAGAAAAAACTTTTTACTTTTTTAGTTTCAGTGTAACATTTTGTTCTAGATATACATATATATATTTTAATACAAGCTTATGTTAGCAAAAATCAGAACTAGGAAGCTGTTTCAGATCCAAATATTTCACGCTAAGAGATATTTTTTTTCCCCCAAGAAGCAAAAATTCCCATCAGCTCCAATTTTCTTTTTCCCATCAGAACTTCAACTTTTTGATCACACAACATTTTCCTAAAGGAAAAGCAGTCCTTCAGTCTTTTAAATTGCAAACAAGCTTCCATGCCACTGGAAAACCTGTTAATGTTACTGTTGAAGAAAAAAATAATCACTTTTCCTGTCTAATGTAACCTTATTTGTTGTATTTCTATGCAGAGCATTCTGGAATTTAGTAAAATAATTTCCACACAAATGCCAACATTGGAACGAATATGGCCTTGAAATTACATCTTATATTATACTTAGGATGTACACATTTGAAAGATACTGCAGTCTGGTCCCAACAGGATTCGCCATTATACTTGTATTAGCCCACTACGGCATTTCTTTCCATCTGTAATTCAATGCATTAGGTAATGAGCTCTGGCAATTTGCAAAATGTTTTTTAAAACTTTGCTCTAAATCACATCAGAGACTACAGACAAAACTGAGTAACATGGTTATTATTTTACAAAGCATTTCCATAAAATTATGAGCCCAACAACCATTTCATAGCTTGGGTAAAAATAAAAAATAAAAAATTATTCAGCCACAGGATAAAACCCAAGACCATTAAACTCCACTGCATTTTATAACGGTTTTTCCGACAGATTAACAAGATCTACACAATTTAAAGCTACTTAAACACAACTATCACCGCATAAATAGCCAACATCACAGTTTCACACCGCTGACAATAATTTCTATCACAAAAGAGATATGATACAACCTGCCAGTATTTGCCATTCAAAGGATTTGGCATACCACTATGTTTAAAATGATCCTGAAAAGAAAAAAAAAAACCTAAAACTGTTTTGGTTTTTTTTTTTTTACAAAGCCGGGAAGAGTTCTGAGTTTACAAAGTATTTTCAAAGCAAGCCATCATACGGTTACTTCTTTCCACAACGCCATCTGGAAAAATCTCTTCCATGCAGAAGAGAGATCTCTCCGCCGCCCGTGTCAATTGTCAGAGCACGTAAACTCCCCGCCGCCGGATTTCAAAGCAGAGACTTGTTTTCATGACGGGAAGGCACCAGCAGTGCGCAGCCGGAGACTCCCGAGGATTTGCTGGCTCCGTGCGTGGTCCTGGGGGATGCCGGCGGGTGCCGAGCAGCGGCAGAGACACAGGAGCGAGCAGCTCAGGGAGGAGCTTTTGAAGATCAATTGTCAGAGCACGTAAACTCCCCGCCGCCGGATTTCAAAGCAGAGACTTGTTTTCATGACGGGAAGGCACCAGCAGTGCGCAGCCGGAGACTCCCGAGGATTTGCTGGCTCCGTGCGTGGTCCTGGGGGATGCCGGCGGGTGCCGAGCAGCGGCAGAGACACAGGAGCGAGCAGCTCAGGGAGGAGCTTTTGAAGATACCTCTGCCTGTGAAAATGGCCACGCGCCCCATCTTCTGAAGGCCTTCACCTCCACTTTGCATGGCTGCAGCCCTCAGAAAAGCTCCTCCAAACCAAGACCCCCACTGCACTCAGTGGCATACAAGTAAAGCAAATGCCGGGGAGGCCTTCAGAGAGTTTAAATCTGGATAAAATCCAAGAGGTGAATGCAGCCTGAGCCCGGCCTCTGAGCCCATGCTAGCAATGATGCCTCCAAGCAACTCCAAACCTTCCCGCTCCCTGAATTCTCCTTTTCCCCATCACTCCTCCTCGGTTTTCTTTTACAATACACAACCCAGCAGCCTTCTAGGCAACGGCCCTTCGTCCAGGGTGTCCACAGACACGTTACCTACAGGAACGCGATACACAACCTAAACAGGGATTATACAGAATTTCTGTTCACAATTATTTTTCCCTTGCGGCATTCAGGATTTTCAGAATTGCTGAAGTTGCTTTTTGTAGCCTAGTTTATCTCTGATCGACCTTTCTCCTCCGGTTACAGGGAATTTGTCCAACAGAGTTGTCACAGTCTCACCGCAGGGTAAATCGGAGCTGTCACTCTTATTCCTGGTTTTAGATCTCGGTGAGATGCAACCAATGGGACACTCGCTCACCGCACGCACCAGAAATTTTACGTTAATTTATGCCGGGGAACCATTTTGAAAACTCCCTTTGTGCCAAGATCCTTCACACAGAACAAAAGTTCCTTTCTGTATATGCAAGAGCCCTGGTTTTTATTTGTACAGTAGTTGTGCCTGAATTTTAATGCTTTATAAGCCTGGCTACGAAATGCCTGTTCATCTGTATTGCACATTCTTTTTTTTCCCCCTTTTTGGAAAACACACTCTTGCGCAACTGCAACAATGAAGACGCCCATCTGAATTCCTCTCTCCCCCCAACCTCCTCAATACAGCTTTACAACTTCCCACCTCGCGCTTCTTCAATTCCGTGAGAGGGCGACGGTTTCTGCAACAACAATGTGCAAGCTAGAACTTCGGGTTTTCTGTAACCTTCAACAAGTTTCTAAAAGCTGGAAGTGATAGAGATTTCTCAGACAAGTAAATACCAACATAAAACTAACCCGCAGTTAAAATACTCCTCGTTACAATAATTTTGTTTGCAACCTATCCTAAAGTCCGGGCCATCATTTCCAACATCAAGATTACAGCATGTAAAAAAGGCTTGAGGTACCTGAAATTTTTGGGTGGTACTCACCACTACCTCAGACAGGCACGGGTTTAGAAAAACCACAGAAAAGTGGGAAAAGAGCACCCTACTCTGGAGTTAACCTTCTTGCAACCAATCTTTTCAACTCAACTCACTCTCGTACCTAATGCTTGGGGTAATCGTACGTGGGCCACTGCTTGTCCCTGCCAGACTGGAGCACGGAGACTTTCCGTTGCAAGATCCATACAAAGTATGATGAACCTTCAGCAGCTCCTTCCTTCTCTCCCCTCTGCTCTCATCAGGGCCATATCCATCCTTGCTTTACAGAGGTGGTGATTAGTCATCTCTTTTAGTTCAAGGTTTTCCACTACAACTTTCCACTACTGAGCAAAGTTTTCCACTTCTGAAGGAGCTCCCCCCTTCTCGTCTTCCTCCACTCCCTCCGAGAAAAGGGAAAAAAACTTGATACTTGGTAAATTCTGCAGCTACTGGCACCCTTTTGAAACATCTTATTTTACAGAAATATGTTATTTCCAACCAACCCGTTCTTATTGTTCATTACTATACAACTAGCTTTTTTATTGCAAAATAACACTTAGCAAGAAATAGTTCTTTTGCAGATTTCATTCTTTTCCTATTTTTCGCCCAGCTCGAATGTATACACACAATAAATAAGCTATAATTTTGGTTCTAAAACAGCTGTCATCTCTTATGAAAACTTGCTGCTCACAAGCAATGTTTGTTGCACATTCAATCCTATAAAGATATAATACCCATAATTACGCTATTGTTATTAAGGCAATCATAACAGATACCATATGGACTTTAAAGTGGCTTTGAGTACAATTTTTTAATAAACGCAACATCGCTAACACATTTTGCAAGAAAAATCCACGCCACAAACTGCACATTATTGGTAACATATATAGTTTACTCTGTTTGGTTTTTTTTACGCTGTATGTACTGAGAATAACAATGCAACTCATAGCTTCTATTGATATCTCACTTTCAAAGGCGCTCCAGACTCGCTGCACGTCATGTTTTTAATACAACAGTGACTGCGTGCCAGAATTCAATGCTCCCGCAAATATGCCAACTTGTAGCTACTTTCAAAATGAGCTACTCACCAGGAATTAGTGCCAGGATAAATCAATGGCACATTCAGCTAGATGTTCTAGCTCTACAAAACGAATTATACGCTATATACAGTCCTTTTATACGTGTCTGTCTTTTTTGCATCTTTATCAACCGAAAGCTGAAAAGGCTAGAAATGAAGTTCCAGAAGGCTGTCAATTATCCAGTCAAGGATTAGCAGAACAGGAAGCAATTTCTTCTACCTGCACGTTAAATACTGGATTCATATATCAGAATAAATTCCGCACTATCTAAACTATTTCACCCCTTCTCAAAAACCATCGCTTTCTTTCGATCGTTACTGCTGTAACACACACAGAGCGGCTGGGTGCTCATAGCTGCACAGTCTACTAACAGCTGAGTGCTGGGGTCTCGTTGGCAAAAAAAAAAAGGTCGCTTAAATCGCAAAAGCTGATGGGCGGCAGATAATTGCGGGGAGCAAAACTGAACTTTTGAATGCTCAAACACAAACCTGCTACTTGCCAGCTGCAGCTGGGACGGACATGAGACAGAACCGCAGACTAGGAGGCAGATGATACATTGCGCTTCTGCACATGGGCCAGTTGGAGCGGGACAATGTGGGGCTTGGAGGGCAGGAAGGAGGAGGTGAAGATGCTGGTTGGAGGACAGATCCTGGAGATCAGGCTCATGCACGGAGGCACAGCGCAGATCAACCTGACTTTCGGTCCCACCTCCCGTGGCCAGCATCCTCCGTCCTGGGAAGGGAAGCAGAGACCCAGTGAAGGAGACGCTGGGAGGGCGCAACGTGAGCGCGAGACCGTCAAACAGGGTAAAGCCTCTCATCTCGTTGGTTCTTAAATAAACTGCAGTATCCAGACCCACTGTGGACTGTGGGTTTTTTCCCTTTTTTTTTTCATGTTTTTCATTCACGACATGGAGTTCGTTTCCTTTTTTCTAAAAAAAGACGCCATCAAGTCGCGCATTTTACCGATACGGAGTGCTCCTACCGCAAAATCTGTTAAGCCTGAGGGCTGTCCACTCTTACAGCCAATACCCCTGACCAAACAGCAGGTAAATTTTAGTAGTAGCTGAAGCTCATGGAGCTGTGACTGTGACAGAGGAGAGGATAGCCTTCTCCTCAGAGCTAAACATTAATTTGTGGATGAAATTTCAGTGGCCTGACTGTGTCCCATTTATACAACCTTCTTATTCGCTACCCTTTCAGCCCCTTCAGACATTCAATCAATTTTCCATCCACATCTCAAAAGTGCAACTGCCTTACGAGTTGAGTGTAACCACGTGTTAATCATCTCCTCCTACAGAACCGGATTCCTTTATCTACTACAACCTCAGAGGCACATGTCTAATTTGACCTGACTTCACTATTCAGAGATAGTATATCATATTTATTTTAGTATGGATTATGCACAGTGCCTTAGGTGCTTACACTATGGACATTTTATAAGTGTAAACTTGATTGATTGGTCACAAGACTGTTTTGGATAGCTGTAAAATGGATTTGGCCCCCAGCCACGGTTTGCTCAGCACAGATATTCTGTAGGACAGAGATAACTTAACATTTCAAGAATTCATAATGAATATGCTGAGAAGTATTACAAACCCATATTTGTACAGTCGATACTATACATTCATTTCTAAACATTTCTCAATAGCAATGCATACTACAACATATAAGAGAATTCTGGTTGGATATTTATCAGCAAAGAAGCCTTATGAAAATGTGTTTTCAATAACTGGTGTGAAGTCAGCCCACTCTCTGCCGATTAGATACAGTCGCAGTTCAGAAACAGCCCTATTCAGCATAGTAGGAAGCAATCGCTCGCTGTATGGAGGCTTGAATTGAGAGCTTCATGCTTTATGCTGAATGACTAAACGCAAAAAGATCAAGACGACTGCATTAATTGCCATCTCAACTGGAATGGCAAAAAGAGACCCAAAATTTAACTCAACATCTTCACCTGGATTCTCTTTACATGGCTTTTACAAGCACTATTTCAAAAAGTCGACTTTGTAAGATTTAACTCACTACAGTAATGCTGTTTTATCGCAGCGCAAAAGCAGCAAGAAGCTGTGGTTTTTACATAAACTATACAAGCTTAATACCAAGATCGTTTCTTGTATACAGAATAGTCTCTTCATACCATTTTACGCTTCCCTTTCAGGTTACTGACTCGACTTTTCTGTCTTAGTAGTTATGAAGGAGCCCTCATGTAAGCTGATGCACCTCTTCCTGAAATCTGGTCTTTAAGGGTATTAGTCTTGAGAGAAGAACCGGAGAATCTTCAAAGCGGTGAAGTCATCAGCATAACCATTTCACACACGAGATGAAAGCAAGACAAAACACTCTGTTTCTCCTAAAGCCATAACTTTCTAGGACTCTGCCGTTTCCCTGAACTGATAATGAAAAAGATTGCAGCCATTACAGCCAGCCATGCGATGTATCATCCATTATTCTATATCTGCACTATCTTCAAATAATATTCAAACCAATAAATTTCAGCTTAAAAGTGTAATTCTCTTGTTCTCATGTATTTGCGTACTAACAGCTGTAATATGTGGCAACATTACAGCTATCTTGATTTCAAACATTTAAATTTTACATTTTTAAAATACTACGCAGTTGTGTTAACATTTATTTTTTTAAACAAAAGAAATCAGGCTGATCCTGGTTTATTTAAAAATTCTCTGTCAAAAGGGGGTATATCACTAAAGTATTGTGTAAAATATGTATGGTCTGGGTTCTTAAAAGCATTTGAGAAGGAATTTATTTTTAATCCTTATGCTTTGAATAATCCTTTCTATACCAACTCACACATATAACTTTATTGCTAGTATGAAGCAAAATCAGACAACTTAGGCAATACTAAGAAGATATCTATGACATTTATGAAAAAAAAAAAAATTAACTTATGCCTCTTTTTAGAACACACTGTGATACTAGAGTTTTAACTTCATATCCACAATAAACTAAAGACTGAAGCGATACCAATACAATGAGCACCATTTTTCTTTCTCTGGTGTTCAATGAATCTGTGTATGATATTTCAAGAACCATGCTATATCTAAGCACACAGCCAAACTCTAACATATTCCCACAGCAGCCAGGAAGGCAATGAGAACGGGGGATTCTTTTCCCCCGACCACCTCAAGTCTAAAGAAGAAACACACATTTTGACAGTAGAAGAGCTAGGTGTCCTACCTCGATTACTCAGTGCACAAACAAGTTCAGAAACACCAACACCGACCTTTAAACAGGAGAATACTTCCTTTTAACAAACGTGCCACGAGCAGATAGAAAATATTTTGTGTTATAAGAATGTAAGAATGAAATTTGGTAACAGGAGGATTAGTTCTTTCAGAGGAGGATTAGCTACGTATTTTGGAGAGAGTCTTACTTCTCTTTACAGAAGAAGCATGGGTCCAACCACAAACAGCATGAAACCCTCTCACGGGCCTCTAAACTTTTGACATAATAATTTGACAAACCTCAACCAAGGACAAAGCAGCATTTGTCCAAGCCAGATACAGGCACCTCTTCCTAAATTTGAGTCAAGTCAGACTGGAATCATGAATCTTACCTGCAAGAAAATATGTTGGATTTTTCCCCCATTAATAAAACCTGAATTAATTTCCAGGTGGTGTCTCCAAAAAGCTCTGCTGGACACCACCGAAGAAGCACTGCTAAGGAAAAGCCACCTTTTTCCTCTCTATGACAGCCCTGACATTAACTTGCAAAAACCCTTGCAGACTGATTCACTAAAGCACCAAAGCATATGTTCACCTTTAAGAACACATACAGTCACGACTGACGTCAATGAAACGAGGTCCATGCTTAATGGTTTGCTGGATCGGGTCCTAGTCCACAGTTGGTTACCCATGAGCAGCACTTCATCTGTGGCTGATCATCTGTGTGCTAACGCAGCCTTAGAAGATGGCATGGGAAAATAAGAAAAAAAAGATACGGTGACAAGATGGACCACTATGACAGTTCACCAAATCATCAAAAGAGCAGCTTACGAACCACAGACAACAGTAAATAAAAATGGGGTTTGGGGAACAATAAAATCATTTTGTCGAGATCATGCTGTTAACTGGCACCTAAACATAAACTAACATGATCCAGCTACCACAGTTCAGGCTACCATTAAAGCTAAATTTCACTCCGTGGACTGTGGAGTTTTTATGGCGGTCTTCTTTTTAACTTTCTTAAATTAAGATGATTTTTAAGGTAATCCATTAAATCGTTAAGGTCAGAAAGCATATTCTTCTCTCCTCAACAGAGAACAACCTTTAGTGGCATGGCAATGTCAGTTCTCCAGCAATTAAACAGGCATCATTTATACAGTCTTTAGTATCCATGTGTGGGACAACGAAATCCTTCCAGAAAAATGCAGGATTTTGTATTTTCCATCTCAAGGGAAAGCCAATAAGACATGGGCCATCGTAGTTATATGTCATTTACAAAATGAAACACGGCACTTGACAAAGGAAAGAGTATCTTCTAGGTAGGATGCTTGCTAAGTAGGTCCCAGCTCTCAAAGCATCAAAGACAATCACCTTCTCCTCCTGTCATTCAGAGTACTGACAACCTATGCATTACCATACTAAGAGAGACACTGCAGAAATTTAAAAAAAAACCCCAACACTGGAATCTTTTGGCTTGTGCACTGCGTAAGAGTCCATCAAGAGGAGCACAAGAAGGTTAACTTTCTTACTTGTGAAACTAACACTAAGGAAATATTTTTTAAAAATTCAAATCAGATGTATCCCTCCACTGAATTCCCCAGTGAAGTGATCTTCAATAGTTTGGCAACTACCAGGTTTCAAATGGTTAAGTAATGCCTTCTTAAAATGTGTATGCATATTAAAATGTTACAATATTTATGTACATTTTTAAAACTGTAGGATAGTCCAGTATTTATTAAACTAGAATTAAGGTGGGTTTTTTTCTCCTCCCGTTATTATCACTTTGGCTTCCTTGGGTGATCTTAAAACTAGAGAAAGAAGTATGTTTAAGAATTGAGTGGGCACTCATGGCGTACTGGTGCATAGTCCTCTGGGTAGGACACATCCGTTAGATAACTGATGCATAAGTGCCGAAGAAGTGTGCTTGCCCAAAAAATTCACCTGATGATGCTTTTGAGTTCTTTGCTGGACACCACGAGAGACGATTGTGGGGAGGGAAGGCTTGGAGCTCTTTGAAGAGAAACAACGTGGCCTGGGCAGATCAGCAGTGCAGCAGAAGCAGGTGACACAGCAGCAGAGCTCTTCACGTCGAGTAGCAGCAAGAACAGTGGGAGAAATGTTTACGGTGCACAGGTCTATATAGCCACATATATGCTACAGCTGGTTCAATGAGCTGCTGGGGCTCTCATCTGCAGCTCTGAAGGGCTGACGATAGCTGCAGCATCCAGGGGAGTTCTGAACAAAAGCTTTTCCCTATTCATTCACTCAAGACACATACTAATACTCGAAATATAAACACGTCCCACTATCACATATGGCTGCTGACAAAGATTGAAACTGAAGATGATGCGGCTCCACACACACTTCTCATCACAATTGTACTCACCTGGCAAAATTGTGTGCTGGGGAAAAAACGACAGGGTTTGAGCGTAAAGACCCACACCGTTCTGTCCGAAGGGTGTTTGGGGGGAAAGAGGGAAACCATAATCTTAAACCTGCCATGTTTTCTTCCCCAGCCAAGCTACCCTCCTGCTTCTCCCAGACACCTCTCTTCTTTACGCTTACAGCATGAATCTTATGGGCCTCAAAATGCTCCTCCTCCTTTCAAGAATAAATCTTCTGTAGATCTTAAAACACACACTCCGATCGACCTAGGGTGGTTAACGAAGTTAAATCCCATAGCCTGGAGGGGAGCAGCTGCCCTGGAGCAGAGGAACAGCACCGCCGCCTCTCTTCACTCAACTCACAGTTCCCCTTAGCTCCTACGTGTGTTTTGGCCCAATACCATCACCTTTGGTAAAACTACAAAGATCCTGCAAGTCCAGGTTGGCTGCTCTGGCTTGGGCTGCGGTTACAATTCAGATTTCTTTTTTAAACTTGGGCTAAAACCTGTCATCTTTGCAAGGAGCACAGCGGCAAATGCATCGAAGTGTTCATGGTCTTCCAACAACTTTCCCGCTATTTGCCCTAAAGGACATGCCTGCTCCAAAACTGTCACGATTAACTTGGGCAAGGGGGAGAGCTGAAGACTGCGGAAGCATCTTAGCAGAAAGAAACACACGATATGTCCCAAGATGCTCTCGTGGGAGCACAGAAATAGCGCGCAAACAATAACAGGAGTATAGGTTTGCTCGCAGTGCTGTCACGCAGGCGCCCACCCCGGGTTCCTCCGCTCGCAGCCTCAGCTCCTCCGGGGAAATACACCCGCTCGGTACGTCAGGCAGCCCCTGTAAGGCAAATCCCCGCCTGCCTCGGCTGCAATACAGCCATGCTGCTCAGCAGCACCAACGTGGCGATTTAGCTTACATTAGGAGCCAGTTTAGGATTTCAGCTCAGCTTTATTCGCGAAGTTGAGGGACTGAGAAGGACTTGCACAAAGCCACGGTCTCCAAGCCACGGCTCTTGTAGGATGGAGGTGATTTTATTGACAAAATTGTGCCACGAGCTGAGCAAACTGTGCTTCAGGTAAGCACTGCTTACTGCTGCTGTTTTCTCATCCTGGATTATCAGCGAGTCATTCGCCCCCTGGGATACGCATTTTAATAACGGTATCTGAATGCTGTAGCCGTTGTGATAGGTGAAGGAAACCCATTCCCAAAAAGCCATCACCTAAGACAAGAAATGAAAGATATTTATATGGAAGGTTGCTAGCTTACAATAAAACACAAATATATTTACAAAAGCATTGTCCAAAGCAAGTAACTGAATACCAAAAGGGTGAGCAAAATAGATCACCTGGGGGGAAAAAAAAGAAAGGGAGGGTGGGAACGGAGGGCATCAGGCACTGAGTTGCAGGGACGACACACAAGGATGTTTCTGCAGTTAAAGATTTTAAAAACAACTGGTGGGACAAACAGTAACCCAGCTAATCCTTGGTACTGGCACGCTGCCTATTCAGAGAGAGCAGCAGCTGGTGAATCTGACGTAAGTCTCTGCATCCAAAGCAGGAACTTACTGTAATGAAACCACAGCCCACATTGGAAAAAAGACTGTAAACTCGACAAAAAAAATCAGGATCTCAATACATTATGTGCTGCATTAAATTATTTCCATCCAAATAAAATTAACCACATAATATCACAATTAAGCTGATTCCAAAAAAAACCCCCAAAATCAAAACCATCGCTTGGACTGAACCTAGTATTTAAAAAAGAAAAGGGGGGGGACGAAGAAATTACAAAACTCGCATATTCTTTGGTTTGAGAAGTACAAATCTGAGACCTTAAGTGGCATAAAAACCCCATTCCAGAAGCCCGAGGCGCTAGGCAGAACTACTTGGACTGGAAAAAATACGCACATTAGTGAACCACCTAATTCAGGATCCAGTTACTCTTCCACCCCCATTAGAGCGCTGCAAGAATGTCAGTCCCTTTATCTTGGGCACCGTGAGAAAAGCACCTTCCCATAA
This sequence comes from Fulmarus glacialis, assembly GCF_000690835.1. Taxonomy (NCBI): domain Eukaryota; kingdom Metazoa; phylum Chordata; class Aves; order Procellariiformes; family Procellariidae; genus Fulmarus; species Fulmarus glacialis. The sequence continues at coordinate 33,153 of NW_009191003.1, read as the reverse complement.
AAACATCCACACCTCTCCTTCCCCCTCCCTCCCTCTCGGAGGAGGGCTAGGCTCACGCGCGGCTCTGAGCATCAACAGATACCAACCCTCTTCCTTTCCCTGACCAACTGGTTTCCAGGATTATTCTTTTTCTTTCTTTCACAGAATGGAAGGAAAGAAAAAGGCTTTGAGGCACATGGTACCTCTTAATCTTTCTCTTGGCTGTTTGATATTAATCAGCAAGGGAAGAAATGACCATCTGCATAATGGCAGCAGCGGTCACACGACGCCCCTGCGTCTCATTTCAGGAATTCCAGTCGCTGCACCTGGCAAGGGTAATGGAAGGTGCGGATTTCACAGACAAAATCCTTTAAGGGTTTTTGAGTGAAGGGACGGGCTGAGAGACTCACAAAGGGGCGAAGAGGTTTATATTTCATTTAGGGAAGATAGAAGAGGAAGCGGTCAGGTCATTAAATCATTTAATTTGCTCCATAAGCAACCGTGTATCTAAACATCAGTGTTCTGATCGTATTATCTCTCACTGACCTTCAATGTCAAATACGCTCGGTTCAGAAAGAAAATGTTTTCTTTTGTTTGTCTTTAACAGCCAGCCTTGTAAAAATAGCTCTGGAGTTGAAAGTCAAGCTGTGTTCTTTTTTATTCATGCATCACCATAGAAATCGGTGATGGAAAACTTAATAGAAATTGTCACTGGAGTCAGCAGATACAGGCTTTCAATAATCTTTGGCAGCGCCGTCGAGTAAGAAAGGGGACGTTTTCCAGAGCAGAACTCCTCTTGAAACAACTAGATTGTGCCTCCAGGGCTGCGCTTGAAGCACGGGAGCGGAGAGGAGCTCTGCAAGATTAGGAGGGGGACGAGACTAAAAGGACTCACTTTTTTTTGCCCCTGACTAGCAGATCTTTAATGCAACGTACGTATCTCGTCCCCCTGGCCCCCGCCCCCAGCCGCCGTGCGGAGTTCGGTCACATTGCGATTTGCTGTCTCCCTGCCAGTAGCTCCCTGCCTTCTCCCGCACCAGCAGAAGCGCTGTAAACGTGGCTCCGAAAACACAAGAAGCGCTATGAAAATTTTCGCTATTCTGATCCACCAGTCCTGCCTTGTTAACCCTTTGCTAATTCTCTCTGTCACAGGCTGCGCTGCACATTTCAGGGAGCTGAACCTCAATTTGCGGCGGGGAACTTCGCTGAAACAAGATCAGCGTAGCTCGAGTCAAACTCCAGACTGCCTTGACGCCGAGCTCAATTCTGCTAAATGTTCAAAATCTTCACAGATTTTTCCGCGCAGCCAGGAGAGCCAAGTTCAACACTGAAACTAAATCTGTTCCACTTTCTCAAGATTAAGATCTTTCATCTCCAGCATTTAATTCACAGCTTTTAATGCATAAGAAATAACACTTATCTGAACTAGCTCCTCCGTTGCTTTTACATACCGTATCACATCTATCCAGGCTTCACCAATGTAATTTGCTTTGGGATCGCCATCATCCAAAAGAGAAAGTTTGCTGCAGGATGGCGGTGGCAGAACCAGCTCTTTGCTGTGTGCTGGGCAAAAAGGAGTTTCAGGAGGTATTACAGATCTGGGCCAGATCCTTCTCCTCCCGTCTAACGCCGTAACTTGCTCTGGTT
>NW_009191003.1:241-31505 GCF_000690835.1 Fulmarus glacialis | reverse complement strand
TCTCTTTTCACCTGGAGAAAAGGCAGTTGGATGTCTCCATTTAATTTCTGAAGCGCTTTCCATACCACTAGCGTTATGCATCTCACATTTTGACTTCAGAATTATACCGCTATTATACCGCTGTTGAACATTATAAATAATACGTTGAAAACAAACTTAGAAGTATAAATTATATTCACCGACTCAAAAACAGTTGCTTGAGATGTCCCTTGCCAGGGGGCCAATTGCCTCTTAATTACAGACTGCTGACCGTCTTGTTAACTTTGTCTCCCACAACTGTCATAACAGGGAAAATGGTGAGATACCAAGTATGCATTATAGTTAATGAAGTTGTTTAGCATGGATGAAATTATTTCATATTATGTTCATTACAGTAATCTTGCATAAAATAATTTCTTGGCTTAATATTCACAGAATTTCAGCATTCTTCACACCAGCTTTGCTTTAATTATCTATAATGATTAACCCTACCATTTAAATGGTAATTTGAAACATTTCTGGCACTACGAGAACAGAGGAAGCTTCATGATGATGGGATACAAACAGAACATGACACAAATAGGTCAATGAAACATAATAAACGTAATGTATCGGACTAAAACTTTTCATTATATTATTCAAATATTTAAGTCTTCTTTCTGGATTGACATGAAGATGCATTGAAATAACATTGTGTGTTTTCCCTCGCACGAGGATTAGAAACTGAGTTATCTGCCCAGGCTGTAACACGAGCTGGAAGATGCTCTGGTGGCTGGACATGCCAGGACACATAAAAGTATTCTATATTTTGGACTTCTGTTACAAAGGGAGGAGTAGATTGCTAAATATTACTATTGATGTTAACAGATAGCCTCCTTCTGTTGCTGTTTTTTAATCCAGTGATTTTTCTTCCACGATGTCTGCTGGGCATGGTTTCCTGGAAGGTAGCAGAAGTGGTTTGGGATTTTATTTATGCAGTGGGCTTTTAAGGCATTCATTTTCAAAATAGAAATTTGGAGACAAAACTTCCTTTTTAATGAAAACTTTTGGGTGGGGGAAAGGGAGTATGCTTTGCGTTTTGAAGGTGTTTAAGCGATCCCTCCACTTTTAAAGATTTTTTACCTCATCCTGAAAAACAAGAGCACGTCTCAAAGAACCCATGGAAACAGATGATGTTTAACACCAAAAAAAAAGAGTGTACATTTATAAAAGCGTAGCAAAGAGATGGTGGCGTTTTGGCAGAAACACTCTGCTCCTTCTCCTTCTCAGGGCTTTCACAGAGCCGCACGCTGGTCCACCGGCTTCTCACAGCAGCGGGAATCTCCTAGGACGTCAGTTGAGCTGCGTGCCGGGTACAGAAGAGCAGAGGCTCCACGCACCGTCACATCCTTCAGACTCATCCTTCTTCCGACATGTCCCCCCATCACCGCCGAGTCAGTCGCAGTCAAGCTGGGCGTCCGGCAGCACAAATTGCCTGCGCTCCGCCGGCTATCGCACAGCTCGCGCCAGCTGACGAGGAAGGGAATGGCTTTAGCGCTAGGAGATAATTCGCCAAGCTGTTTTGCTGCTCCTGAAGCTAATCTGTAATTTTACAGCATGTTATTTGATTTTGATAGGAAGGGCTTCTGTTAAAACAGAAAACTCTAAACTCCAGCCTGGAAGAAGCTCATCCGCACAATCAGGAGAGGGAAATCTCAGACTCAAACACACGGGGCCAACTTTTTTCCCCTGGGAGCATTTTAAAGCAGTTTATGAAATCAGCCCCAAAATGTATACGGAAAGAAGTCTGTAACATTTCAAACGGTATTGTATTTCACCCCAATTTCACAGTTTTCCTCTTCCTACAGCGTAATGACCTAAGTTTCCAATCTCGCCGACAGGTTTCTTTTTGTTTCATATAGTACAAACACGGATTTCTTCATAATAGGCCACTTAGGATCTGTATAGTGAGAGTATTTCCAAAAGATCTGAAATTTGTTCATTAAAATAGGTTATGTCGCTGGTAGACTAAACGTTAACTTGAGAAGTCCAAACAGATGCTGTACGAGAAATAAATTTTTCGAGGCACATGGTGAAATAGTGGCATTGCTGTAACCAATTGATCCTGTGACATTACAGCGAGAAGATGCTGCAGCTAAGAAAAACGTCAACTTCATTCCAGCCCCAAAGAAGTTATAACAGCAGCAACATTGGCTTAGGGCATTTTTAAGGAATTAATAACCAGCCAGGGTTAGTAGCCTGAGGCATAGTCAAGGATTAAGCACTATGAGGATAAACACATACAGCAGCTTCAAATGATGTAGTTGACTTCAGTTTAATCATTTTGTTTCACTTTCAAAAAAACTTAGGATCTCTAGACAGAAAAAATAATTCATATCTGCAAAAGAATAGACACATACACACACCCCCAGGCAAGAGCTGAAGAGATAAATGGAAACACTGTAAAAAGTAAACATTTTCCTCTTACCAACAGAAGGGGAAAGCTTCCCTTGGTTACAATTAAAACAAACAAACAAAAACTCCAGAAAATAGGCAAATACTACTAAAAAATAACCAAATTATATTAACAACTGTATGGAAGAGAAAGGGTGACTTAGGTGATCCCAAAGGTCATCATTTTTCCCCAAAAAGAGTCGTGGAGCACTCTTCTACCACAGCCTTCACTGCCCAGTAGTGTTTACAAAACCGAGCTAATACACCAAACTGTATACGCTTTCTTTTTTGCACAACCAGTAAATAAAAAATAAACTTTGCTACGTGTGTTGTTTAAAAGGATTCCATACTTCTTTCCTCTAAAATAAATCCACCCAATAAAATTCAGACTAATCTGGAAATGTGTAGTCAGAACGAGATTCAGATTTCACTAATATATAAACTAAAAGCATTTTTAAGGCATTGTCATGAGCTATAAGTTTACAAGACAAACTCCACCGAAGAAACTAAACAACAAAAGCAACACTTCCATTTTTAATAAAAATATTTCCTTCCATCGTTCAAAGCCAGGAAGGAATAAACATAAGATAATACGCTTCAGCATCTTTTTATTTGAGAAGGTTTAACCGGCCTAAGCATCCTAACTCAGAGAGCCTAGTTGGAAGGTTTAACATCTATTTGTCTTTGTAGACCAAGAGGAGAAAGAAGGCTGTTCTACCTGGACGACTTTTTAACACTTACGTCTAAATACAATAGATGGCATTTGCTCTCCTGTGGTAGGTACTTTTTTTTTTTTCCCCCTTTTTTTTTTTTGAAGCAGTGAAAGGTCACTCTCTTACATCACTGCAAAAATTTAAAGGACAACGCAAAACTCTGATACTACTTAAAATTACTTTAGGACTCTTCTTCCAATATTAAATACAGTATAGAAAATTTACAATGAGTAACTACGAAGATCCCGAGCTGAATCTTTCAGACAACACCTTTCATTTATTACACGGCCAAAAATCTGTGGAGTCAGTTAAATATTAACATGCAATGGAAATGCTATCCATCTTTTTAATCTCTAATTTATATTGATATGGTGATAGAAATGCATTTATCATTAACAATTTACTTTTTAAAATGTATAAAAAGGTAGGGATTTTTAGACAGCTTTTCAATACTTGAAATGTAAGCTGACCTCAGTGAAGTCAGAGGATGCTTTGTCATGGACCCAATTAAGACCTCACCGTAAGCTTTTATTTGATCATTCTTCGTTCAGAAGCACAACAGTTCTATCCTTAGAGATTTGTTTCTAGTCAAAACACTTCTCATGCGACCAGCACTTCTTGACTCACCCAGAAAAGCCTGCCACCGCATAGGAAAGCATCATCTACCTCCCTGAGCACGAGCTTTACGACAAGGGACTCGAGAGCTTTAGTCCAAGTTCTTACAACATCTTCCTGTAGCTCCAGGGGATAAACGTCCCTGTGGACTGAGACAATATTCATGCATGAATACTGCACAGGGACTTTGGAAAGGTTAACATTTTGAGAGCACGACACTTCCTTCTTGGTGAAAGAAAACATGCAAGAGGAAAAGAAAAAAAAAAACCCCTTACTCCTTGTAAGTTATTGAACACAGAATGGAAAACTCAAAAAAAAGAGAAAGCAACATAAAACCTTAAGAGGCCCTATATCTAATCTGGAAAAAAAATCAGAGTATTTCAGTACAAGTTACTTTCACAATTGCTGGTGATGAACTATGAATGAATGCAATTCCAAGCACCGAGACATGTTTTCATTGCCTCTTATAGATGGTATACTTCTGAATATTGAGCTATATTCTTGCAATGCTTTTCTATCTATAAATTCTACACTTAAGGTAGGGTTATCCATTTGGTGAATTGCAAAAGCACATAATAAAATGCATTTTATCATGTATACGTGACAGCCTCACTTGCTATTAAAGTATCTTCCAAATACTATCGTGCTCTTGAAGAGCTCTAAAATAAACATCAAATCCCAACCACAAGTCAGAATCTCTTTCCTCCTGCCCAATCGAGCATTGCCGCAACTTTACCCCAATCTCAAAGTACAAGTATTCAGTTCGAGTTTGCAGGGAATTATCTCATAAATTATTAGTGTCAGGTGCATCTTCTTTCCACCTCTGAGGAACAACTGGTCGTCTAATTTGTTTTACTCCTTAGACAAAACAGTTTCCATGCTATCCATCCTCTTCACCAAGCACAAAGTTGAGAATATTATGGGGGGAGAGGGGGGAACAAACAACGAACTTGTAATAGATTCAGGCTTCTACATTAAGTTTTGTTTCTGCCTTTATTCCTAACTCAAAAATACTGGCCACTCTCCATGTTTCAAACAAGTATTTTTTTGACAGCTAGTGCCAGCAGTTCAGAAGGTTAGCCGCCTAAAAAAAAAAAAAAAAAAAGGCAAAAACCACCAAACAAACAAAAAAAACCCCACATCTTCTCTTTGCAGGTCATCTAGTGTCTTCCCAGACACTTGAGTGCTGGCCTCAAGTGGAAATAGTTTGGCTAAAATCGGTCTTATTACTATCCAGACCTAGTACAATATTTCACAAGTACTTCTTTTTATGTCTTGCCAACATTTGCATAGTCTTTGTGTCTGGAAATTTCAGACCACCACGCTACCGGGCTGTCAGCTACCTTTACCGCAGTGCTATCATTTGTCCTTCCTCAGAATATTTTTCCTCAGAACTCAGAAAATACTGATTTCTAGTTAGACAACGTAACTGTCACATCAAAATACATTCAATCATTTAAATCGTAACACATCGCTCACCCCAAAATTTCTTTCCAAAGCATATCCGTCACTGAATTTGTGATATTAAACAGACAGAACTGCTGTCTGCTAAAAGCAGCATCCATAATTAAGCAAGCAGAATATATGAAGTGCAGTATAATAACAGGAAGGTGGGATTTCAGACACCTGCGGTATGGTTTCCACGAGTTAATGTAACTAGCTCACATTTAACTGTCAAAGTTTCCTATAGACAATGGAAAGGAATAAATGGCTTAAGACAGCAATTACTCTAACTTACCTTCAATTCCTAATTTGATCAAGCCGAATCACTTTCTGTGATTTATTTCTCTCCATTGATTGTAACAGAAAGCTCAGAGATGTGTAGCTCACAGTTAGGTGTTTAAAGGTTAGCCATATAAGAGGAGGTAAGATGGATCCGACCTTGAACTAAAATGTTTCATCCAAAAGCATGAGTTTGAGATTAGAGGTATCCTCCATAGCAAACTCAAGCTATTTAAGAACTGTGGAAATGCAGTTTCATGAAAACACACAGTGCATATTGCTAGAAAAAAAACAAGGTCTTGCTGTAAACACATACACAGAGATCGTCTAGATTTAAATAATGAGAGTGTAGAGAAGTAGCATCTACAGCAGGAACATGATCTAATCTGACAACTGACGACTGTCACAGATAGTGCAGGCAGCGAAATCACTTGGACTAATGATCAGTGGATCCTACCACCCAAGCCCCAAAATTCTTGCAGGTATGTGTCAAGGACCTGATGCAGGATTCCCGAGTCCCGACGGTCATGCCTTCAGGAATAAAAAGGACATTACGTTTCTGGTCAACTTAGCTGGAGTCCAACCAATCTTCTCCCCATAACAAAGAAGCCAAAAGAGCAGATGCTGAACATGGAACGTCAAACCATTTACCTCATTGCTCTGACAAGAAACCTCACACACCACACAGAATATAACTGGACCAGTAAGAAACACCCTAGTGTGCGTTTATGCATCCTCTGCATGACGTCCTGGCACCTGCCACCTTAGATTTCCATTAACTGGAAATTCCAATGAGATATAAAGCAAAACTTCTCATCATTTGGGCAGTTAAGTATTAGAAAAGGTTGGCCATACAGGTTGTAAACTCTCCATCCTTGGAGATGTCGGAAGCTGGGCTGGACGCAGCCCCGAGCAACCTGATCTAACTGGACCTGCTTTCAACGCGGGTTTGGACTGGAAGGCTCCAGAAGTCCCTTTCAACCACATGTATTCTGTGCCTGTCCTTTCAGAGAACAGCATCACGTATTGTAAAACCATAATCTGTAGTCAGGTACAGGAAAACAATCCCAGTGATACGTCATCCGGGTTTTGACAATTTACACTTGGAGAGAAAAAAACTCACTTTAGTCTCAAATAAACATGTTAGAAAAATTTGCAAAACTACCACACTTTTGGCCAAACTATCATTTTGATTATATTTTTGAAGGTGTGAACATCTTTTATTATTTGCTTTATAAACCTGAATTTAGCACCTCTCCTCCTCCCCACCATCACACCACCCCCAGAAGAAAAAAAAAGTCACCAACACACAGATCAACCACAAACAAAATCATTTAGAGGAACACTGAAAATTAATCTTTTCTCATCTGTGCCACCTAGCAACACACAGTACCAGATCCGACACATTTGCGAATCTGACACAGATGAGTGCATAAGCATCAAAACAGGAGAGATAAAATCTCCTTTCCCATTTCAAAGATTCCACAGGCACAAGTGTTTTCCATTAATTTAGAAATATTGCCATGCTTACAAGAGAATACATACGTTATTTTTAAATTGCATACTCGAGTTTTGCGTAAATACAGGGGGAGGGGAGGTGTGTGGCTGATAATTTCATCTTCTATAAATCAGAACCAGGCCAGGTATTTCAGAGATACTGAAAGTTATGCTGAACTTCAAAATTAAATGTAGGGCGACTATGCTTTGCCTGATTTGTTGCGTGCAGCAACAGAAAGGGCAGACTTTTCTCTTGAAATTATTACGAATAAATGGACAGACTTTAAGGCTTTAAGCCCAATTCCCCTCTTGATAACATTCAAATTTCATCCGGGATAGTGAGTAAAGTATTACAAAAAAAAAACCCACATTATTATATGTACACATAAGTACTAGCATGCTAGTCATTTAATAAAATTTCTCCGTTAGGTACTTAAATTCCTTACCTACTCGCATGTTCCTGAGCCAGGGAAATAAACGTTAACAGACTGCACGCAATAGGTCGCAAAATTACAGCACATCTGGGGACGGACTTGAGGCCTCCTGGCTTCAGTGTTCTAGCACTGGAGTAAATTTATTTCTGGTTTAAAATGTATATAAGTAGTGTTATCTATACAAACGATGCATGTGACAGTTCAATAAACGGCATGATGTATGTAATTTTAATTCTTTTAAAAAAAGGCAAGATTAATCTACTACAGTACTTTGAGAGTCAGTCTAAGAGAAATAAAGTATTAAACATCTCTAATTTCAGTTAATAGTCTGGAAACCATTGTAGCTTTTCACTTTTTAGGCATTCCTATTCATAATTCACAACTGGATACAACAAGAACAATACTTTATTTATAAGCTGCAGAGCAGGTTCTGTGATTTGCGTGTACAAAAAATTTAATTCAGGCTACATCTCTGGGAAACTTTCAAAGACATCCCTCTCCTGGTTTTTTTTTCCTAGAAAAAAATACAGCAAAATTCAGTTTATGTGATGGTCAAAATGCATTTAAAAAAATTGTTTGGACAGATACATACATTTTCATTATGACAATTTCATTTTGATTTTCAGCCAGCAATTTCCCAACTGAGGTATCTTTTATATATATCTCTATCTACCTTATATTAGCCATTCTATACAAAGGGAACTTCATTATTCATCAGTAGACTGCTTTTTCAGATTTTGAAATGTATTATCTTTCCTGCAGATTCTGTATTTTTTTTAAAAAAATTAGAATTTAAAACCAGCAGCCTACTTATGTCTTTGCACGGGAGGGGACTCCAGGAAAGCGATGAAAGGTTTGCCACTCTAAAGAAGGAGGCAACACGGAGACCAGAACTTAAATGAGCACAGGAGACGAAGCGGGAAAAAAAAAAAAAAAAAAAAATTTGAAAAGAAAACCAGAGATGAAGATCACTGAGGCAAACCAGAGGTTCAGAAGCAAACATCAAGACTGACAGCTGTCAAGAACTGAATCACCTATTCAATCAACTAAGCAGCTCATCATGGGCAGGAATAAGCTCCTCCAGAACACTTCATCAGCCTCCCTCAAATATGACCTAATGCAGCTCGGATCTCGCTGTTACAAGAAACCCCATCTTTGCATTGTTTCTTCTTAAAATTCTGTGCTGCAAAGCAATAATCAGCAGTGACTGGTGATCCAGTATAATCTGAAAATCCATGAAAACCAGGCAAATCGTGGCTTCATTTCACAAACTGTCACACAGCAGCAATTACTGTTGTGAACTAGTACTTAAATGACATACCCAGCATCTTGCCACCAAAATCAGAAGGAATATTTGTTTCTCTTTAAACAGGGGAAAAAAGTCAGCCAAATGTCTGTGTAAAGTTGCATTCTCAGCTCTGTTACAAGTTCACATTACAATTACAAAGCTAAAGGTGAAAACGGGAGCAGTACAAGAGCTTTGCACAAGGTAGAAAGACCAGAGTCAACCATGCCCAGCAGGGCTTCAAGGACCTCACAGAAAGCCCCTCCAAACACAGCGTTAGAAAAGAGGGGGGGAAATTATTCCATTTTTAAAGGTTTCTTAAAAGCGGTATTAACTTTATTAAGACTGTAATAGGAGATAGAATCATAGAATCATTACAGTTGGAAAAGACCTCTAAGATCATCAAGTCCAACCGTCAACCCAACACCACCATGCCCACTAAACCATGTCCCTAAGCGCCTCATCTACACGTCTTTTAGACACTTCCAGGGATGGTGACTCCACCACTTCCCTGGGCAGCCTGTTCCAAGGCCTGACCACTCTTTCAGTGAAGAAATTTTTCCTAATGTCCAGTCTAAACCTCCCCTGGTGCAACTTGATATGCATACTCACTTAAAAAAAAATCAGTTCACTTTCATTAAAAGCAAGGAAATCTGGCCTATTAATTTTTGGTTCTTTGGGATATGCAAATAATTTCACTTCAAGTCAGAAAGGTGTGAGAACCAAGTAACTCCTGTTCAGGTTTTGGCTCCACGTATACAGCCCCGCGATCTCCACTCCTGCACACTGCTAAATACCCTTACGCGCCAAAAGAAGGGAATCTAAAAATCAGAAACATTTTTCCTCTTCAGTTTTTCATTGCCATGCAATCGACTTAATCAATATTTACTTTAGCATAGGGGAAAAACTTATCTGTCCTTCTCTTCGTTTAGAGAGCTGATTCTTAGATTTCAATTATCAACAGATCTGTGCTGGTTAAAGAACTTCGAGAGGATTTTAATACAGTGAAGCAATAACGCAAGTCATAAAACAGAAACCCTAGCATTATGCATTAGTTCATTTCAAAGTAAACATAGAAATTAAATTATTTCTCCATCTTAGAAACCACAAAACAACAATAAAAAGGGTAACTACCATACTGAAGTAAATGTTTTTATAGGATCCAATTAAGATACTGCATTATTGTTTTGCCTTTTAAGTTCTGTTCGATACTTTTTCTTTATCCATGTCTAACATCCTTTACCCTCTCGCTTCTAAAGAAAAATTCGTATTAGCTTACTTTTAGTACTTGACACAAGAACTTCAGTTTTCAACTTGACGTAAAGAGTCAAGAGCTGAAGCTCTTTTTCCAAGAGGAAAAATCAGTTAGCGATTTTCCATTTACATACGACCTGCAGACCACCTTCCCAGAGCTGTCTGGGGAGAGACAGGGGAAGAGACAAGATGGTGCAGCAGATCTTGGGGCTACGGTTGAATTTCCTGATATTTTGAGTCTGAGATAGGATGCTACAGAGATTTTGGCTGATGAGAGAAGCCAACTCCTATGTGCATTTCCGTGGCCCATCTCAGCACGGCAAGTGACTGCTAGGTTTGTATAATGAGTATCTGACTTTTATTTGCTACTAGGGAAAAAAAAATCAACTTTTAATTCTTTACAGAACAACCAAGTTGTGAAGTTACTCCCATCATTTTTACTATGTACTACGTAAGTCCCTTTTTACCGTAACCACTTGCTGCCCTATTTTTTTATTTTCTGGGCACTTTTTCCTCCCCCCCGGATGCACAAAACACTTTCCACGAGAGAAAATAATTTCGTTTTCTTTCCTTAACTTCTTTTTATACATTGGCTTTTTTAAAACTCTTCAAACTAAGTATTATCTTCAAAGTAAACAAGTTTACTTATCATCCATCATCTCAGCCTGATGCAATGAAACAACATATATACTGATAGTCTCCGTAAAATGCAAATGGCCGATTGATTCATCGACTGCATTGTTTTGCACTAGTCTGCTCATGATTCTTTAACCAGTTTTCAATACATTGCAGACTGTCAAACAATAATTTATTTTTCAGGATGCTTATTTCGTGTGACACATACAAAAGGCTTGGATTCATTTAGACTATCCTATCTCCTTTGTGCAAAACTTTTGTAATAATCTCAAAAAGTATTTTTTTCCAGCAATGCTTAATTATTTCAAGCTCATCCCACTTACTGCTCACAGCTCCATTATCCTCTAGCTTCTCGGTTTTGCCTTCCCAAAACCGAGTCGGAAACTAAAGACAGTTCTTACTAGATAAAAACACTACAGCTGTTTTCTTCACTGTTCATAAAACTTCGAGATCCTAATCCTCTTTGTTCCCTTTGCTTTCCTCCGACAGAATTAGCCTACGATGTGGTTGTGAAGGTAACTGCCAAAATTGCATGAAACGATGAACTTATTTCTTACAAAGTTGGTGATATTTTGTCACCCAAATATGTCACTTACTACAAAGAGTAATTTTTCCACCCAGCAAAGCCTTCTACAGGTGTATTGACAGGCTCTTCATCACTTTCTAACTGCCTATACTTACTTCTCGCTAAAAGCTGATCAAATTAAATTCTCATCTCGGCTCCACACCGAGTCTTTCCGTAGCGCTGGGTAAAGCATCTTTGCTTCTTCAGCCGGGAAATGAGGATAAAATATACCACGTACGCGCACCCTGTGTCTGGGTGTGCACGCACGCTGCGTAAGGGCAAAGCGTTACGAAACAATCGACGACTGCATCCTCGCCTGCGATGGTGACTGAGCTGGCCTCCCGCTTCATTCTTGGCGCTACTTGTTTATTTGTGTTTTGCTTCGAAAACTCCTTTCTGTTCTCCTTGGGTTTTTTCCTTTCCGTTAATTTGTTTTGCTTCTAAAATGGAATGTAACAGCTGGTTAGTAGTTCACAGCTCATTTATAGTTTATTCACCTTTTGTCGCTCTACATTTTAGTTCTCCTTATTCAAATGAGCATTACGTGCTGGGATTTTAGCATTAAATAAATGCTTTTCTGCTCAGTTTCACCTCTCACTAGCTCCAAACCCATCAAACATATTATAAACAAAGACCTACAACAGAACATATAAAGCAGCACTTAGAAATCCAGTTTACCAGTGATGGATTAGGGATTTGCATTCCCAAGCTACCAAATACAGTGGTCTCCTTGACCACCCAAATACAGTGATTTACACACAGTGACAGATTAAGCAGTCTTCCTGGTTACGTATCATTAGTGGAAATCAAAGTCATGTCAGATATTGATGGTAATACCTTTCAAAGGTACATTACTAGCCGAGCTTTATGAGCAGCTTTCACATGAATTATTCAGCGAACAACAATGCTTAAGATATATGCATATATATACCCTCAGATCCTTAGACTATATTCATCACTGATGATTTTAAAAGAACGGAAAATGTACTCAAACTCAAAGCTAACCTGTACATAGAAGCAGCAAGTTCAGGCTATTCAATTTATAGATTTACTATTGTAAGTGCATTACATTGAAGTGCAACAACATGTTCAACTGCAAAAGAAAAACGCCTAAATATCTAATTTCTAGCATTCAATAAACACAACTTTTCCTTACGTGTGCTGCAAATCTATTAAAATCACTGACCAAAATAAAAAATTAAACTTTTAAACTTCCATTTAAAAGCACGCAGCCATTCTGGGTTACGTTATTGTGGATTAAAACTAATCTGTTATAGGAACAGAGTAATCCAGTGTTGATGCTTATTTTAAAATTGAGACGTGATGAAAGCAATTTTCATAGCCCATTTTAAACTTTCACTCAAAACATGTAAGTTAATGGAAGTTAATATAAACAGCACGAAACAGAAGGACTAAAATCTGATGAGGAACAATCAGAATAATTTGGTCTACCAGCTGAAAGGATACACATGTACAACTAAATTGAACTTTGTTTATGCATTTTGATTTTCAAGCCTTCTCTAAGATGATTACTCTATTTCCAGTTCTATCAAGGGAAAAACGCCTCCCTCTTTCTTACTCTGCTTCTAAATCAACTTTTAAAATATTGTTTTTTTAATACTGGATATGTCACACTATTTAGTTTCTACTTTAAACATCGGCAAAGAAGTGTACCTACTGCAACTCCTTGTCAACTCCTGACTTTCTCTAAATCTGCTAGTATTATTTTTTATAGTCTCTGATTTGTTTTGGCCATTCTTGGATCTAAGCAGGATTAGGGGAAGCCCCCTCTTGTTTCTCCCCTTGAATACCTTTGAGAAATGGGATCATAATTACAGTGCAAAACCATTTATGCAGCTGCAAGTAGTGCTCCCAGGCACTTCAAAAGAGTTCTTGACCAAAAAGAAATCTCAGATGCTTTACAAAAATGAAGATGTTAGCTATGAATGGAATTAAAATGAAACATTACCTAAGTGGTGGTACACAGTAAATGATCAGATTTAATATAGACAAAAGAGAGGCCTCAACAAGCAGCCTGCATTAAGCTTGCGTTTATATTAAAAAAGCTCCAGTACTTTCTACCCTTAAGCGCTTGTTTCATTTTTGTACACAAATTACATCCACTCTGCCAGACACCATTTATAATGGCAGACAATCAGATCAGACATGACACTCACGGATTTTTTTTAAACTTCCTATTAAAAAAGCAGCATGTCAGTATATTTGGATATTACAAGTTTCCCCCATCGTTCAATTCACATTTGCCTTAAACTGGCAAACAGCTTAAAAGTTACTGTAGACCATCATCCATGTACCCACACCTCACGGGCAATGGCACAAGCCTTGTTTTTTAGGACATCTCTGTGAAAAATCGGCCTTTGTGCCACTTTCAAAGTCCAGGGCAATTACAACATGCTTCACATCAGAAAGAAGAGTTCCCAAATATAATTTTTGAGACACACAAGTCGTGAAAACTTTAGTTCAACAGGTTTATTTTTATGCAGTGATGAGGATAGCAGCGGTTTGTTACATAAGAAATGGGGATAATCAGCTTCGCTGTAGCCACCAACAAGGAAAATCACAGTACTTGATAACACGGAGATATCAGAAGTCACTTAATTGCAACACATTAAAGTTGTTCTTCAGAAGTAGACTAAAATTCACTGTAAGTTGTGCTTGAGCAGTTCCATTTTGCACAGTAAGATTAGTATAAAACCGAATATCCTGAAAAAATAATTATAACGCTCGGTATTTTTTGAAAAGTTCCCCTTCTGAAGCTTCATGTTGAGCCTCCTCTTATCCAAGTTTTTTATTAAGAAAATGGATACCTAATCTAACAATATCCTGGACACAAGCGACTTCACAAGTTGTAAAAACTAAAACTAGAAGAATTATATCTCACATAAATCAGAGCTCCTCTATTAACATCAGGAACGGATTGTGGAAATTTCCATCCCTATCAATGATTTCCCTGAAAGAAACCAGACCTTTGAAGTGACTAGCACGGGCTGTCCTGGAGACCGTAAGGAAGAAGAATTATTTTCAGATAGGGGAAGACCTGGGCCAGTAAAAGCGCCTCGAGTTTCACTGCAAACGAAAGCTCGGACACAGGGACTACTGATGGTGCAACTTAGAGAGCATGAGAAAACCAGGGGCTTCGTGGATCTATAATAAAAGTAGCTGCAAAAGGAAGGACCACGATTTTGTTCAAAGCGGGGAGAGCCAATAAGGGAAAGCACGCTCTGCTGCCAGTCACTTCAAGGGATCTCTTGAGCAGCACAAAGGGAGTTGCTTCATGCGGAGGTTTTGCAGAGGTGCTCACTGCCATTTCTCATGCGGTGGCTGAAGCCAGTGAAGGATACGGGTGTTTAATGAAGACAAAAAAATCCATCAGGACATGTGGCTACAACACGTGTCAAAACATACGAATTAAAATCTAGCAAACAAACTCACTATTAAGTTAGCAAATTTTCTTGATTTTAGTGGCTATCTTGGAAAGATACGGCGCTTACAAAGGAATTTGTAACCAGAGATCCCTAATACATCTTTTCCTCTTGAAGTATTTGTTTCATCAGGTTTACAATTCTTTTATTATATCCCAGTAGTCTACCTCCAGTGGAGAATCGCTGTTTATCAATGAAGGAGATGCAAACCCCTTTAATACACTTCATCATTGGGACATGGAAACTAAGTCTTACCTTTTTCTTTTCCAGTGTTACGGAATAATAATACAATTTCAGACGTAGTGCCTAACGATACTAACAGGCTATCTAGTGAAGCACATACAATAGGGCTCTAGAAATCAAGGGATCTTAGGTTACATTTTAAATCAATTCATATACAAAAGGATGTAACGCTTACATTTTCCCACATCACAAGCACATTTCGGTAGCTGGCTAGTGCCTGAAGTTTGGGTTTGTTTTTTTTTTTCTTTCTTAATTATGTGATTCTGTCAATCACATAAAATTGATTCAAAATAATGACCATAGAGAATAGCGTCATTACCACTCATCAATTGATCACAGCCAAATCAAACTCCAGCAACAGTATTTGACAACTCCCAGAGGACTCAAGTGCCGGGAGCTCCGTACTTGCCACATTAAGAAATACCTTAGTTGAGCTGCTCTATCGATAAAGCATTGAAAGGTGCACAGCGCTGCAGGGAAACAAGCGGAAGAGTTTGCAGCAGCTGCTTTTTCTTCATCTTGCAAGAGAGTATCTTTGTATTAAGAGATTAACACCGAAAACAACTCTCCCTGTTCCAGGATGGCACCAGTACAAGGATCAGCAGTGCCTCACTTACCTAGTACATAGTGCTCTATCAACAATTTATTATCAATGCAAATTGTTTTTCTGTGTTGGCAGCGTTGCATTTAGATATCCTCTCCCACTTTGGTTGTACGCCACGGGCTAAGTCACAGTATTTAGTACATCCAGGTATGTCACATATATGAAACTCCACAGTTTTCCCAAGGCCAAAACAAACTGAATTACTCTTTAAGAGAAGTACTCTTCAAAAATATCAGCTAACTTCTTAAACTCCGCTGACATATGAAAGTCCTCAAAACACTAATAAGATTGCAAGAATTTCTACAACAGAACAGTTGAAGGAATTGAAACTTACTTCCAGAGCGGGCTGAAAAAAATAGGTGCTAAACCCGAATGCTTTCACTAGAGAGGATGTGAGAGTATCAGTGAAACAACTTGGGCTGGGGCAGAAGGGCACCATGAACACAAGAAACAGGGGACAGCGCTTACCTATCAAGTACTACATTCGTGTTCTATGTTAGAAAAGGAAACTGCAAACTCCATGAGAGCGCTATAAAGAAAGAGGCTGTAATATATCTTACGGGGCTGGAAAGGTAGTATCAGAATATAAGAAGTCCCTTCTTTCCCCTTACAGCAACAAAAAAAGTATTTAAACCTGATTGGAGTGGTCTATTTTTCATTAGTATTAGCATAAAGACAACCTTGCTTTCATGGAACTTGGGATTGAAAGGAACGGAATCTGTTAAATACCAAATATTAAGATAAAAAAGGTTTAGGAAAACTACCTAAAAAGCTAACAACTCACCTTTCAGAGGCAGAAGTAATGTATTAATGACTCGTATTTTAAAGAACATAATATTTGTTTGTTATTCCCCTAATATGGCACAATAGAATAAGCCTTGACCGATCAGCATTTATTTTGCTGATCATCAGGTTTCCAAATTCTTCCGCTACAATTAATTCCAGTGGATTGAAAAGGAAATATTACACGGTTCTGCCAATCGCAAGAAAAGGCTGTGAAACAGCCCCAGGTAACCGAGGCCCTCCCAGGACCGACACTGCTCTTCCATCCACCAGCACCAGCACGCTCCGTTGAAGAGAGACTCTGACCCCACTCTTCAGCTAAATTAGTTACATATCCACAGTCCGTACTTCCCTGCTGTCAACTACCCCAACGATAAATTGATAATGCATTTTGATAAAGGGTAGAATATATATGGAATGAAAAATATTGATTTTGCTTACATACTTCACAATAAACTTTTTTTACTCATTTCATTAATTTTGGTTACTTAAACGTGCCGTTAGTTGGATTTCCATCTCAGGAATAAATTCATGGTTCACAGAGATGGTGTTTCGAAATCAGGGGTTTGCTGACAATACTCAGATACAGTGCACGTGACAGTACTCTGCTTGGTTTTGGGGGATTTTTTTGATTTGTGGGGTTTTTTTAAACTAACATAGCGAAGACGTAAAGTCATCCACAGCTCCTCATTTTTGTGCAACGTGCATCATTCTCTGAAAAAAGCGCAATAGTGCAGGTGTGCGAGTAATAGGTATTATAAAGGAAAAAGCTTCTTGCTTGTAAATGAAAATGATCATACGGCTGCTCAGTCCTGTTGAATTGTGACATAAATGTGCTACATTAAACTAAACCACCAAGGCCCGTTCCACGAGGAACCCATATAATTCATCAAGTGAGCCATATTTCCTTTTTTAATTTAAAAAGCCTCATTATCTAGAGGAAGAACCTAGATGTGTTTTTAATACATGTGCGACTATTACATATATGAAGGAGGGCTTTTATTAATAACTAACAGAAAGCAGGCACATAAACCACATTGCTCCTGGCTTGCGCCTCACCTCACCGCTGTGAAGGAGAGAGCGCGTCTTTCATCAAGAATGCTAATGTATTCTTCCAGCTTACTATTTTACATCCTCTCTGAGGCTTTTAACCACTGGACTGAATCCTGGACAAAGGAATCGGATGCCCAGAAAGAAAGGCGCAGGGGAGCAGTGGCTATTTATCCACTCTTTGCGATATTCTTCTGACAGTGTGAACCGAAACAGCCCGCCGCCGATGCCCACCGCCGCTCGATATTGAACGCCAGCACCCAGCGGAAAGGACCTTTCCATCAGATGTCTCCAAAGATCCTCCTATTAGCAAGACTTAAGAAGGCCTTTGTCATATCAAATATGCTCAGCTGCTTACCGCATGGCGAAGCGGTGTAAGAACCATTTAAAGACGTGTCTGACATCATTAATCTATTTGCCCTCTGACCCGCGGAGTTGAACTGTAACTATGGCGACCAAAGCTTGACCTTACAATGCTGAGAAACTTTAAAGCTCGGTAGTATTTTGGGTCACATTGTTAGGCTGAACAAAGGAATAAAGGAGAAATGTGACAGTTTCCTGGGAATTAAGGTCAGCAGGTCAATTGCCCTAAAGCTTTACTGTTATATGATAAGCAAGACTAGCTGAAATAATTTTTCAGCTATTAGAATAAAAAAAAAAAATACTAGAGCTTTTGTTGTCTAAAGTAGAAAATTGGTCTCCGTAAAAGCAACATAGAACCCATCATTGAGTAAAATTACTCAATAGCCTTCCCTGTACCATTTACAGCACAAACACAGGAAAAAATGGGTAGCAGGTACCAATTTCATATTCTCACATCGGGTTTATTGTTAATTCAAGCTTTTGGGGGCGTGCAGAAAGTATTTATTAATGTGTTTCTGTGACTGCATTTGATAAAATTGTCAGTGTTTTCCATCCTCCCTTTTCAAATGATTCATGAAAGTGAGTGGGAATAAGCAGTCTGAATACACTGATTTTGAACATCTGGGTAAAAGCAGCATATGCCTTAGACTTCGAATAAATACAGTATAGGAACTTGCCCTAATACAATGCTATGACAAACACCAATCCAAATATTTACAGTCTTAATAATTAGGATTATTAACATTGTTTATACAATTGTGTACTGTGAAGCTAGCAATGTTCCCTTTAAGGATGTGTCAGCAAAATTCACAGCCGCCTCCATTTCAAGTGGTTTACAGTTTAGTCAAGGAAATTAATTCTAGATTAAAATTAGCTAATTTATGATCGTATTTTTTAAGCCTAAAAGCTTTTCAAATTTTAGGTATCCCAACCCATACCGTGTAGGACCATAAATGTAACTTATAATACCAGCTAAAAAGCAGATAGGTATAAAAGTTCTAGGTTGTGTCTTGATTTGCCATGTCGTTTTTTTTTGATTTCTCACATCATTGCTGAAAAACTACTGTAATGAACATGTACAGCACAGCACGTACATAACGTGCCAGTTTAGCTGAGCATATTACCCACAAAAGTATAAAGGGAAAGTTTGTGAAGCTGTGTCCTCTTTCACAGAGGGTAAATTAAACATGTATCAATATAGTGGTTTGGGGTTCTCCAAAATGAGTAGATTTTATTCAATTACCTAATAAATATCATGCCCCATGAAGTAGATGCTGAAACAGTGGTGCTTGTTCATTAATAAACATGCAGGAGTACCAGTTCAAGATTCTAAGATATTCTTGCGATTATCAAGGAATACAAGAGCAAAATTCCACGCTGCCTGTAAGAGAGCCCGTTTTGCATTTCATTTTTTAATACTCTAGCTGTGTCTAAGAAACAGAATTCTACAAAATTGGTTTAAAAAGGTCTGTAAGACTGCCAGCCTGACAAGAAAGTATGTCAAAAATTATGCAAAAGCGGGGATGCTATCACTAAAGAATTCAAATGGTCTGTTGGTGGAGCGCTATCTGAAGGTATCACTGCTGCAGCTGTATCCACCCTGGGAAAAAAAAATGTTAATGGCTCTAGAAAAGCACTAGAAAAGCTCTACAAGAAGGAATTAAAAACGTAGAAAATTTGCTTCAATAGGGGCAAGCAGAGGAATGTAATCAATGTATGTATCCAACAGCGAGTTAAGAATGATTTACCTGCAGCCATTAAAACCCAGAATGTGTGAGAAGTCTTATCAAGTAGATTACTTACCTCGCAGAGAATGTCCAAAGCCACTGAAGCCAGACAAATCACAAACTAGAGAGAACAGATTTTAATAGCGAGGGCAGTTTGGAGGGTAATCATGCAACAGTTAATATTTAAGATATGCAGTAGATTCTTCATTTCACCTTGGAAGATCAGATGCTTTTTGAAGTTGTGCCTGTGACAGGTCTGATAGCAAAAAATAATGCTGAGAGATTATTTGGGCTCCGTTATACAGAAGGTCACACTAAATGTCATAATGGCACAGCAGGTTACTTTCATCCACTCTGAACCTGACACAAAACATCTAAGAGTCAAAAAGCATTGGCTTTAATAAACTATCCTTTTGAAATGACTATATTTTAAGTTTATTTTAAAAATAACAACAAACTAACAAACTTGCCAACTTATTGTACAAACACACAGGGCTGAAGCTTGACACTGAAGGGGAGCATTACCAGGGTGCCACACTCCTCTTACCCACTCATGAACAAATACCTACTCTGGAAGTCAAAAGAGACTCTGAAAAACTCCTAAAACCTCAACAGTTATTACTTTCTATACAAGTGAATCCCATCTGAAGTCATACATTTAAGTACTACTGAGTTGGCACAGAAATGGATAAAAGCCAGGAAATTCTAAGTTTAAGCTGACTTGCCATCCTTAGCACACACTATTGTCCTTTATCCCTAAAATTTAATTAAAACCCAGTCCTGACCAGTTGTAATAAGTAGTACAGAAAACTGATTATCGGAATTGCTTTCCTCCAACGGTCTATTGTGCTACACTTCCTCTCTGCAAAATACAAAAGACTCTATGTACATTTTTCTTTCTCTGTGAAAAGAGGGCTGGAAAAAAAAATCCAGTCGGAACTTTTATTTAGTTGCCAATTGTGCTGTGGAATGAAACTAAGCATTTTCTTTTAAAAGCTGATTCAAATTCAGTACTTAACCATGCCACAGCAGAGCAAGAGCAGCAGCAAATTATGTTACAATTACATTAGAAATTCTTTCACAAGATTTTGTTTTCAGTCACTTCTAATCTTTCAATAGCTGCCATTTCCAGGGTTGGTATTTTCCTAACAACATTTTTGCCTGAAACTAGCTGCTCTGATCAGAAACATTCGGAATGTAAGGAAAATATGTATGTGCACATGTGTGGAGAGCGCAGACAGGGAGGAAAGCAGTCACACTCGATTATAAAAAAAGTTCTAGAAGCCATAAAATATTTCCTTTATTCTTCTAAATGGGTTTTTTTCCCCCTTATTCTAGCAGATTATTTACTCCTGTACTTCTAACCAATTTGTTTCCTGTGCTGCAGATCACTGCAATATACTATTATAAAGCAATTGTTTAAAAATTTAAACAGGCATATTCTATTAACTCCATTTCAAATAACAGACTCAAAACACAGGCCTCAAGTACCTACATTAAAGTAGACACACCACTAACTACTGGATGACTAAGCCATCCAGGAAGAGGTAAAGGAGCTGGCAGGCAACGGGACACACAAATTGACAGCACAGGTTTTAAAAGTCCTCTTTGTCTGCAGCGTTCTCCCTCTTAACCCAGAAAAAGTCAGACGATTTGAAGATACCAAGTAACGTCTGTTTTCGAAACAACACACTAATGCCTGCAAAATTTACAACACCCACTTTTGAAACAATCCCGAAAAGACTTAGCTCAGTCTGCAAATCCAAAAACTTTAAAGGAACCTTAATTTGCGATTTCAAAAAGGTGCCTGTAATCCAGGCAACATATTCCTGCCACGAGATGAAATAAAAAAATATATGTAAATCTATCTACGGTATTATAAGGATATGAAACAGAATTGGAAAGTTTTCAGGTAAAAACGATGAAACTCGTATAGCTTCAAAGAGGAAAGGTACAATCCTTCGCAGGCCAGCAACAGGTCAGTGCCTGTTACAGCGATGCCTCATCATTACTCTTGTAAATGACTTATGGTTTGGCTGCCACGGCTGCCGTCGTTCTCATCTCCCTCTGCTTTTTGCCACAAACACAACACAGCAACATGTTTGCTAGCTGCAATGAGAATGCAAAACCGTACCATGTCCTCCTGGCTCTCTGGCCCAACATATATGAATACGCTTTTCTAGTATAGAGTCTTCTACAGATTGGGATCTCATAGCAAAGGACAAACTGGCAGTTCCCTGCATTTCTCCATAGCATTCCCAGGTTTACACTGGTTACAGTCATGTCTTCCAGCAGGCACTCCACAAGCAACTAACGGTCAACGTTAATAACCTCTCTTCATCTCTAAGAGGGAGAAGAGCCCCAAACACCCTTGGATGAGAAGGCGGGTGGATTTCATAGCCGGTTATGTAGGATTAATGAACTGTACTGTCCTTGGTAGCTACCAAGCAGCAACCCCACTGTTCAGGTGACTACCAGAATAAATGCTGCTGCACATTTCATCAACAGTTTCATGAGACCGTTTCGACTTGAAATCTTACATAACGGAAGCACCACATTGCAAGAGAGCAAAGGGTTGCTAGTCACGACAAAACGAACAGCTGCCGCACAATTTCACGAAACTGCAAGTTTCCATGCCAATACCACAATCCCTTCGATGAGGCGTTTTGCCAACATATTAAAATCCTTAAGACCATCAGGAAAACAGCAAAGTAATGCCACAGTAACAGCCCCAGCATGTTACGGTATCCATCACTTTTAAAAATACAGTTACTGTAGCGTTACAGGTTACAGAAAGAACCGAGTATTTTTTAGTTTCAGAAATTAAAAAGCAAAGAAGAAAACTGTTTTTGTAATAATATGACAGGCGACATAAACCATAAGAAAGTTGATAGCTGCATATGCCAAACTTGCACGTTTACTAAGAACAAGTTTATACGAGAGCTCTAAGGCAGAAGTTCACAGATGCAGCGTTGAAGTCAGTTTTGAACGGCGATGCTGGGTGGAAGACCACAGCTAACTAGCAAGCAGCAGGGCTTTGCAGTTGTTTTGCAGGCAGCATAGAATGGTGAAGTAAATAAACAAATAAGTGAAACCGAGCCAGCAGCAGTTTGTGACGTGCCCTGTCACTGGCTGTCATTCAGAGCTGGATCATCTGCTCTTCCAGCTGATGTATTCTACTTGAAACCATTCCACGCACACACATACACAGAGTATTTCCATTAAATCTGTAGACACTAAATAGAGCCACTAACGAGGCTTAAAACTTGACTTTTTTCATCCTTCTGAAAAGCATACTTGCAGTACTGTTAAAGCTGACCACAAAAGCCAACTTCAGCTCTACAGTGAGGCACGCCTGACCCAACCACCAAACTGCAGGGGAAGAGGATGGTCCCGCTCCCTTTTTGCAGTGACGCAAGCACCAGCACTTGTCTGGCTCCATCATGAGCTGGATGGAAAAGCAGCACCGGCAGAACATATTTTATTTTGGGAGGAAGTCTGATTTTCTGGCAGCTGAGCTAACTAAAGGGTTGGCCAAACAAGCACTGATGCAAAAGCGGAGACGGGGCTGCCCTCTGCGATAGCAGCCAGCCGCTGTAACAGCCCAGCTGTATTGTTAAAGCCCATTTTTAGACACTCTTGCCTGGAGTGTCAGGGAACTGAACTCAATAACCTGAATCCCTTCTGCTATATGCTTTTAGGCTCCACTGTATGCACAGAGTACAGAGCTGACCCGGCACAGGCCTGAAATGATTGCGGTTGAACAATCCATAGCAATCATGACTTGTTCGCTAAAGAATTTACAATTGCAATCAGAGCCCCTCTACATCCCCTGGGAAAAACGATCAAGAAGAAATGAAATAGGCTTTGTTATATCCACAAACAACAACGTAAAATAACATAAACTAGAAACAAGGACAAATGCTAGGCAAGCTAACAGCAAATAGAGTTTTCATTTCTCATTGGGGTTATTTTTAGATGTGTTCATATTTAAATATGAAGGTAATTTCCCAGCGCAGCTGTCAACAGCTCTTCCTGAGCTTCTCTTGGAGTTGGGGTGTTGCATCTGCTGGCATTTGCGAGGCAAACTTCTGGTTTGAGTGCTTCAAAACTACAAAAGCAAATGTTTCAAGCATTACTTCCAAAAATCATACTTTGTATCTCAGGGGATACTAGGGTCATTTTATTTGTAAAAGGGTTGAAGTTTTATGTGTAAAACTACGTTCCTATTCTAACAAGCGTCTTGAGTGTTTTTTAATCTATCAAAAGACATACTGAGATATGTATCAGGTGAGCAACAACTACAAATAATGTGCTAGTTCAGGCACTGCTGGTGGTTTTAGAAATGCACGATTTTAAGGAACCATTGTTAAGGTCAAGAACTATTCCAGTTTTAATTGGGAGACACGGTCTGTTTCTCTCATTCAAATGAATTTTTTTTTTTCCCTCAATAAGTGGAAATTAAATATTTCTCACACACGTTACTGTACTTGAAAGCCTGCTTATCTAGAAATAGATGAATTAATGCTTTAATCAGGACTACGGACATACCATATTTGATTCAGATCATAGGTCCAACTAGCCCTGTCACACCACCAAGTAGTTTTTGCTTTCATAGCAACAGGTTCTGTCATAATACCTGAAAAGTAGAAATTGATTTATATTCTGGTTTTATAACCCGTCTAGACTACCAAGCAAAGAAATGAAAAGCCAAACCACCTAAGAGCGTGTATCATTGATCTCTCTGTTCCGTGGCATCACTTACACTGTAGTGACTGTACTACAGGCCTTTCGCTTTACCTGCTGGGTTGGCAGACCTAGGCCTGCCTTGGACCTTCTCTCCAACTCCTCTCCAAAGGGAATGAAGATGAAGCCTCTGGCATTGATGCCACAAGCTTTCAGTGGAGAGTTGTGGGTTTGAGGGTGGAGGAGCAGGTGAGAGAGCGACTGTTAAACAGCTCTAAAAAATCTTTTTCCCCATCAATGAATTCGATACAAAGCTACTATAAGGTAGACCACTCTTAGGGGAGACAAAAACATGTTCTACTATGCATGTGAAAGGTAGGATGCGTTTGTTTTTCTTACTTTCAAGGTGAGAGGAAAAACATGGAACTCGGATAAAATACAAGACTGCTGAAAGCGTTCAGCAAATACACATCCTGCCTTCTGCAATCTTCTACTTCTCTGAACCATCCAGAGTCAGAAGAAAGACTCTGTTCTTCAGTGACAAACCCACTGCCATCACCATCTCAGACAAGACATCTGTCTTGCATGCCACACATCATACATGGCCACATCCAACCTGAGCTCAGCCAAAATGCCTTTGTTTTCCTGAGTCACCTGAGAGCTGAAGGTCTCTTATGGGTTTCTACAGGTTGTTTCTCTTCAGGATTCCCAACATTTCCCCCAAGACCTTGGGATTGGCAGCAGCAATTAGCCCATGTTCACAAAAGGCCAAAGAACAAAAACTTTGAAGAAGGAGATTAAAGGTGGATGGAGGAAGAAGAAAAAAATGTAGAACACTGCTCCAGATGCTAAGCTTGAAATGACTTTCAGATCCCATTTCCCATGAAACTTCCGCTTCTCACCATTTCAAGGAACTTCATCCTCAGTAGCGGCAAGGCATACCAACTAAATCATGCATGGCCATCACCTGTTCAAAGTAATTCCCAGGTCTCAGGCCTTTTCCTCACTTCTCTGCTCACCAGCAAGCTCTGGGCAGACACCTGACAGGGGAGAGCTGCTCTCCGCTCATCAGTGTCCCTAGTCGTTCTCTCCAGGTGTTGCAGCTGGGACACGGGTGAAAACTGAAGAGGGATCGCTCTAGGAATACCCGGGAAACCCTCCAACATGAATGTGCTTCTGAGACTTGAAGGAAACACTATGCCTCCACGAAGCATGCCAACGCTTTGTAAATGAGATCTCCTTTACATTCCAGGTAAATTCTAGAGAAAATTTCACTGGTAAAAAGTAAAATCAGGATTAATAATGTATAACTAGGAAAGGCAAATGTGAAAGAATACACATATGCCTTACAACTACTTTTTTTTCTATTTAGCTTCAAGGAGCTTTCCACAGTACGTTCAGCCAGCAGATGCTGAAGACAAGCCAGCTTCCACAGTGATTCATGCAGATGGTGCTGCTGGAGTTGATTCCCGTACAAGAGCGGCTTGTCTTCTCAACTGAGATAAAGTTTCTGCATATATATACTCTTCTGAGTCAGAATCTCATCAAATGTAACTACGCTCCTCATGGCCAGGGAAATTTCAAAATTCTTGTTAACTCATTTTTAATCACCATATCAACTTGTAACTTTCTGCCAACGGCATTAACTGCTGTCGTGCAAAGCCATTTCTGAAACGCCCTCTCTTGCTGAATAGACAAAGACAGAATAATCACCCCTACTTACGACTAAACAAATCTGTTCAGACAATGTAAACTTAGTCCTTCCTGAGAATAAACACTTTTGAGTTATTCATGTATTCAACACTGGCACATAGCCTTTCGTAATTTCAAACCCAGGTATTACATAAGCAAATCAGCAAATGCACAGACTCCAGCTTAATGCTAGATGTTAACACAGACTAGACACAAACAACGCAAACAACTAGGGCGGTGCATTTGGCCAAAATAGCAAGCTAATGCTTTGATTTGATTTGCATGCAAAGTGGGGGGGTGTACATTTTTTTAGAGATAACAGATCACCACCTAAAGCCTTCACCAGCACTATATCCACACTATTGCTTTAAGTTTACAAAGAATGCTAAATATTCAAATCGGGTAACTAATACATTATAGATCTGCACAGAACTTGGCCATTGTAATTTTACAAGATTAGACCTGTGTGAAACTGCTCACCTAATTTGGAACCAATAAGAGAAGGAAAGAAAATGGGAAACTCTTTAACATGTAAAAGGGAGCCAAAGGAGAAGGACAATGAGGGAGAGAAGAGAGTTCAGCAAAAGCAGCTTCTCATAGCAGAAGATCAATGCACAAAGAGCTGGAATGTAAACGCTCCTGTGTGGGTTTGATGTGCAGAAGAACAGCTATTGGGCATTGCAGGAGGAGGAGAGGAGGTGGGTAAGTGCAAGGGCGTATGCAGAAAGCCTGGCAGAGAGAGGCTGACAATGGTGAGAAGAAAGAGAGAGGCGGCAAAAACTCCTGGGCGATCAGGAACTAAAACAAAACAAAGAGAAAGGACCAGGAGAAGAACCATTTTGGTGGCCTGAAAATAAACTTGCGAGAAAGAACGTGAATTTCAAGCTTTCAGTATATAGCTGTGAAGAACGAAGATTTATGAACACTGCATATGGAAGTATAACTGTTATTTCAGCTACATGCACTGTTTAAACTTCTACCTCAGAAGAGGGGAAATTCCACCATAAAAAACATCACCAGGGGAACGCTAACTCCTCCGTGAAAATATTTCTTTGTCTGAGAGAATCTCATTTGGAGTCAAGATACATAATGTGAGAACTGGTCTTAATTTTGTAAAGTGAAGTCACGCTCAGTCAAATAATCCTCACATCTAGGTAACTAACACTTCAAGATAACTTGTAATCTAAATGCACTTACAGTAACTTCTTCGTATTTTGTTATTTAACTTCCAGCGCCCAGATCTTTCATCCAAAAAGTCTCCTGAAAACTGCCCAATTCCTCAAGTAATGGAAAAAGCAGATTTAATCTTCAAATGAATATACACCTCCTAGACCCAAAGAATCCAACAAGAAACATGAATTTTCACCACACGGATGCCTGCTTGGTATCTAAACAGTCAACAGTAGGAGCAGCAAAGAGTTCACAAACACCAACAGGCAAAACAGGAACAGGAACATGGACAGAAAGGAGTCATCCATCCCAAGCCCTTCTTAGCAAGCCACAAATCACTACCGCCTTGCCTATCTCCCTATTCTTGAAGGCTACCTTTGGGTAGCTGTTGCATAAGCAGCAATTAAAGCTCCAAGAAAAAGAGTCCAAGACCAAAACTGCACCAGAATTTTTTTGGCCATTTCAGGAGCTTTAATTTTTTTTTTTTTAAAGTATTTCTCTACTGCTGAGAAGCCTTATATAGAGGCAGGCGTTAAAATGCATTTACCACTTTGTTCAGCCCAGTATAGGCTGCATCCATAAAAACTTGAATCTGCAAATATAAAAAATACCCTCAGGGAAGAACAGCAGTTTTGTCCTCTACAGGATTCTTCCTCACACATACTAGACATGACCAACAATCTCTAAGTTTTCAAGGTTGTTTTCGGGGAACACTGTTTTTCCTTCCTTTAACACACTTTCAAAGCCATGTCAAGCGTACAGAAAGTCTATAGCTTACTTTGTCAAGTTTGCAAGCAAAAACTCCATACTCTTCATAGCTGTGAAGGAGCTAGCCCCGTTTCTCCTAAAAACTTTGTCGTGGTGGCTTCATGGTTTGACAACTAACAAATAGAGGAAATTGCCTTCTAAATACAAAAAGCAATTGGCCTTAAGCAGTTGGAGCAAAGTTTCTTGGTATGGACTTTACCCAGTCAGCTTTCTTTATCCTTTTCTGTATGTTCTGTAAATAAAAAAAAATAAATACCTTACTCATGGGCTTTGCAATTTCAAGTACCCCATTAAGTTACTTAATTTTGCTATCAATAGCACATGGTCCGATAAGGAAAATTGTTTATTTGCCTTAGGAAAAATACAGATGTGGTTGCATCAGGGGTGTTTCTGAGTTGACAGGGTTTTTCCCTCGGGCTGTTTAGGAGAGTTGGAAAGAAGAACAGGGAGAGAGCATGGAAAGAAGGGAGAGGAATGGCAGAGAACACAGGTGCAGTGGTCTAATCTCCTGGCCCTTACAGACAGAACAAAAGAATAATCACAACTATTACCT
Source organism: Fulmarus glacialis (assembly GCF_000690835.1). Classification (NCBI taxonomy): domain Eukaryota; kingdom Metazoa; phylum Chordata; class Aves; order Procellariiformes; family Procellariidae; genus Fulmarus; species Fulmarus glacialis. The sequence continues at coordinate 3,290 of NW_009191003.1, read as the reverse complement.
CTCAAACATTCCTCTGTCAGGAAAAAAAAAGCAGCACTCTTGAGTCCACCTAATTTTAAACAAGTACTTAGCTTTAGACTCTTCATACCTTTTTAGCTCTACTGTGGACTGTCTTGCATGATTACATTCTCATTTTTGTTGCATTTGATACAGAGCCGCTGCACCAACTTTGACAAGGTACTCTATGTACATACACAATGCTGAAAGCTGAATTTGACAGGCATTTATTTTTGAAGGAATGTATCCAAAATTGGATTATAATTTTGAAATGGTTCAGATCATTTAAAGATTAAACTCTAATACAAACTGCAATACGTATTTGCTGAGAAACCGTACTTAGTCAATATCAGAAAACCTTCTAGGACACGTATCGTACAAAAGTTCATCTATTATAGTGTTTTCTTTTCTTAGATGTCTCTACAAATCAACCAATGCCTAGCTTGGATTTGGGACAGCCTGCTTTGAAAAATCAATATAACCTGATAAAAGCCTAAAGCTAAAAACCACTAACGTTCATTTCAGGGTATTTCATTGAATATCAAACTATTACTCTCGGCTTTATCTAAAAGAAATCTGTCCTCGGGAAGCTCGAAGAAGCAACAGTTAAGTTTCGATGCTTGAAGACAGCTCTCTCTCCTCTGCGCTGAGGATGAGTGATCTCAGATTCAATTTCACTTCCCGGTCAGCGTGCTTGGTTTCTTAACATTTCATAAATGTCCTGCCCAGAAACGTTTATGACTGGAACCTGATTTACAGCAGGACAAAGTAGATCCAAAATGCCTATCAAGTCATAGCAAGAGTCATTCAGGTCAGCATTTGGCTGAAGGAGTTTCCAGAACTGCAATTCTTATCATACCATCAGGGTGCTCAGAAAAAAAAAAAAAACAACAAGCACCATCATTATCATGTTGACCTGAGAGCACCTTACAAGTGTGTGTTATAAACTTGCATTAAAATTCTTTGAAACACATTATCTAATGCAAGTACTCCGAATTTCCCATCTACCACTTTTTAAACTCTCTCAGCCCATTAAATGTTAACAAGACTGCTGTGTCTTCGAAAGGTAATTTCCCTATAGGTCTGACAAGAACTTTAATCTCCATGTCACAAGCATTAATTAATTCTATAAACAAAATACAAGTAAAAGACTATTTTATTTCCAGGAATTCAATTAAAATATCTCATCATATTCCTAGGGTTTGATACATCTGTGTTACATATGCATATTTTTATTCCCCACATATGAGTAACTCCATCAATATTAACACAGTTCCTCCATTCTCCTGGAATTCAAAAGGCCTTGAATTTCTATGTTTTAAAAAGAAGACGGAGAACGTGGTCAAGTTCTCAACGGACAAGTTTTTTGTGGAGAGTATTTTAAAGGCTATCCATGTTCTTAAGAAGTATATTTAAGGAGCTTACATAAAAGAATGCAGTCAAAACTCTGCTTGCAACAGCACATTAAAGACCTTTCAGTACTCTAAAGCAGCTGTGACCTGGTAAAATCTAATTATTTCTCACATGCCCTTTGGAATTCTCCAGGAATATTTTCTGTAATTTCTAACTGGTGCCACAAGCACTGGTCCAGCCTTGGAATACAAGTGAAAGATAGCTGAATGCATACCATATATTTCTTTTACGAATATCCCACAGATATATGTAAGGTTTAGCAATGTGGCACAGCAACAAAACGCTGGAATCTGTTAACTAATACAGCTACGTCAGCCATGAGAAATACCAAATACACAATGTTTTTGAAAAACGCTGCTATAATCTTAACAGAATCTCAGTTAAAAAAAAAAATCTACAGGATGTTCGCAGCATCTCAAAATGCCTTCTGCATTACCATAGCCCACTGTTCTGTCCCATACGACAAGACACAGACACGCTATAATACCAGTCATACCTCTGTTTGTATAGTACATGTACATCTGTATCCATACAGGCATACATATAACATGTCATATATACATTAGGATGTATATACAATACAGTTGTATATACTGAGCTGATTAGGGCACAGCTCATTCTGCCAGGACTATCAATACAGACAATTGTACCTTAACTTTAAGTCAATTTATTATTAGTTTTTACTCTCCTCAGGGAAAGATTAAAATTGAAGTGATAGAGACAAGAAAATCCTTTTCCCTCGTTGTCAAGGAAAATCAATCTAGGATTTTTTTTTTTAATTAGTTGAATAAATACAGCATGTATATAACATTTCAAACATCTAAATACCAAATACATCAAGCGGCATTCAAAAATCTATTAAAATTCCTCTGAAGAATGGATGAGGTTTGACACTTTCTAGTTTGTCTGTATTTGGTTTTGCCAAAAGGTAAACAAAAGGAATTTAAGTATTCAAACTTTATACGGAAAGTACAATTATCTGGCAGTTTCCATAGGCCTTAAAGAAATCAAGCTCTCTTTAAACTTAACGGAGCTTGGCCTTACCATCTTCTGATACCAGCAAAAAGTGCAACTGCAGGACAACTGAGATCAGCAGACAGAGTTTTCGGGAGCCTGCCTTCTCCCGGACACCAGCTCCTTGTGCTGGCGAACGCGTGTGGTCAGAATGCTGCAGGAGATGGCCAGCATCACCTATGCACCGCTAATGAAGACAACAGGATACTCCTGAAGGCAGCGGCTGTCAACCTTGAAAGAAACACGTGTTTTGATGGAAAATTTTAAAAAAACAACAGCGGAAACATTAACTGCATCTGCCAAATCCAACGCTACTCGTTTGAGTTAGTAAGCTACAAATAAAAGAAAACTAGGTTCTACAAAAAAACATCTGGGGAATATATTTTCTAGCTTGTCCTGTGATTACCATGCACTTCTGGTTTTGTTAGAAGGGTAGAAAGTTTGTTTTCCAATGAAAAGTCCCTGAAGACTGCAGACCGGCCGGGCCTCACTCGTCCTCCATCTCAGTCTCGCCAGCCACGATAAGGTATCTCCAAGCGAGCGCCGTGCCGGGTGGAGCACGAAAACCACGCAACTCTTATCCACTTGCTGATTTTAAATGGCATTAAGTGCTAATACCTCGAGA
>NW_009191003.1:0-220 GCF_000690835.1 Fulmarus glacialis | reverse complement strand
CCCTAAACCCTCCCAAACCTGCCGCCGTCCCCTGCGACCCCTCAAGCCAGGCGCTACGGCGCGGCCGTTGCTTTTGGAGGACGACGCTCACGGCCGTTTGTTTGCAGCGGCTGAGGAAAACCACACCGATTTATTTGTCTTTTTTCTTTTAAAAGCGCTTGGGCGACTCGCAACGGCTCCTTTGGGCCAAAACCGGGGGGGAGGCGGCGGCCGGGGGTCA
>NW_009191002.1:0-466 GCF_000690835.1 Fulmarus glacialis | reverse complement strand
ACCACCCCCAGCACCAAGCACACAGCACCGCCATAACCCAGCACACGCACATGCCCAGCACCCAGCAGCACCACCCCCAGTGCACAGTACCCAGCACCTGGACATGCCCTGCACCCAGACATGCCCTGCAGACAGCTTCCCTGCTGCCCACCACCCAGCATCCCGAGCGCCCACCACCCAGCACCCGGACATGCCCAGCGCCCGCCACACAGCACCCACACTGCCCAGCAACCAGCACCTGGACATGCCCAGCACAACCAGGGCCCAGCACATGGCACATGCACTTGCCAAGAATCCAGCACCCCCAGAGCACAGCACCAAGCAACCCCAGTGCATGCACCCAGCACCGCATATGCCCAGCACCAGATATGCCCAACAGCCAGTACCCCCACCACTCAGCGCTCAGCAGCAGGACATGCCTAGTACCAAGCACCCCGAATGGGTAGCAATGGGTGCTAGGTGTGGT
>NW_009191001.1:32775-35207 GCF_000690835.1 Fulmarus glacialis | reverse complement strand
AAAATTATAAATAAATATACATATATGGGGATGCATGCTCAAAAAGTTACTGATGGAGGTGCACGATCCAAAAAATTTTGGAGACCACTGCTCTAAGCCCTTAGGATCTCAAGACTGTCTCTAGAAACAGGAAATTTTTTTGTGCCATGGCAAATACAGTAATAGAGATTGGCTTGGCAAACTGCAGAAGGCATATTATAAAACCAATTGGATTTGTCTTTTTGTGAAGAAAAGCAAACATGAGGAAAGATAGAATAAACCTTGCATTCAAACTGGAGAGAAAAAAATTTGATAGTCAGCATGTCATTTTCACAGTTACTCTTCTGAAAGCCCTTTGCAATTTAAAAACAGGAGCAAAGACCGCACCATTTTCCTGCACAGCTATTGCTAGTACATTATCTCTGAGGCAAACCCAGTTCTTTCACTTCCCTAGATTTTCATTAACTCCTTCATCTTCAGCGATGCAATACTGAGAGTCACTGGTTTCCAGGTAAGCCTTAAACTTCCCTGTGTTCATGGCATGAAAAAACAGTGACATGGTCTAAGTACTTAGAGATTCCTCAAGGCCTGCCAACAAAGGGAGAAGAGGTGGGAAAAAAGCTGCTCCAGTCTGAAAAGAAAATTCTGATTTTGTCATGCAAATGATCCCATGGACTCCCTTTTTTCTCAATGTTCAATAGGTTTAAGCATGGGGATTTAAGGGAGGTTTTAACCATGGCGTTACAGCTGGAAGACATGTTGTGCTTTGAAGTAATTCAGTCTTTTGAGTGCAACCTCCACGTGATGGCCAGAAAGGAATGCAGGCCTAGCTGCTCTGGGGCTGGTTATCTGACTGTAGTCCTTATTTGATCTTCAATTGTGCTAACCCAACATGCATAACTGAGTTTTTCTTCAGAGGCCAAGGTGACTGAACTGAAGGACTCTAAAAAATCACTCAAAAGACTTTGTCTTTGAGCAAATCCTCACGTACTCAAAGACCTTATGCAATCAGAGTGAGCAGAAACAAAAGACCTCTTGTAAGTCTGTGCCGTTGTGGGGTAAGCTCTTCTAAGTCCAGACCTTCCTTTTCCTGAATTCTTCTACTTCTACCGCATCTCCCATGAGCATCCCCTCCTCTTCATCCACTCCTCTTGGCCAAGAACCTGCAGATTTTAGAACTTGCAATTTCACAGCGGGGACAAATTTACTAAACTAAACAGGGACAAGCAGCAGACACTCTCTAAAGCATAGCTTCCCCATCATTATGTCAAGAAGCATGGGAATTACTCCTGGTCTTATCTTTATGGCAGTTTGTATCCTTTACTTCTATACAGCCCAAAAATCTCTGTTATTTAACTCCATGCAGTCAGTCATAGAAACATTCAACAGATTCACTGAAGCGTGGACAATGTTCAACACAGAAGCAGATAATTCATTTCCGAAAAAGTCTCAGCTTCTAAGTGGGTAGTCGTTCACGTGGATTATATACCAAACTAAGACCCAGCAACTGACTTCTGTTAGCTAGCAATTGCCTTCTGTTAGCTAGAGTAAGGCTTTGTATTTTTCTACATCTTTTTGACAAATTTGGTCTGTGACACACTGCACCTGTTGACCAAGAGTAATGACCCAGAAATGGGAATATACATAGGTGAAATATTGATCAAGTATAGCCTTTAAATGGATGAAATATCCATCTTCCTTTTTTGTCATTACCTCTTTAGGCTGTACATGATTCTTACACACCTGCCACTCCTGCCCACCAAGGTTAATTTTTCTTTAGATTTGTTTTGAGATTCATCTTCCTACTCATCATTTTTTTCTAATCTTACACTAGGAAATTATATTTCCTGTGGTAGAACTCACTGCTAGCTCTTTCCATCTCTCTCTATCTGGCAGCACTTTGCTCATTCTAAATTGCATTTGAAAACAAAGTTGTCTTGGAAAGTCATGATCCAGACTGGGGCTGGAAAATTTGCAGTGACTCCTCAAGAGAAACCAAATAAAGATGAAAGTGTAGAGGTCAGTAGGGCTTGACTCCACTGTTTTGTATGAGCCTCTTCAGCAAAAGCACTTGCCTAAGACATCTTACTCTGGCCAGCACCCATTTGGATCATTCATGGGGCATGCAGCTAACTCAAACTTGAAACGAATTGCTGCAGTGAATTGCATCTTACCCTCTCCACCACAAGTAATTGTTGGTAGCAGTGGCTGTTCACACTGATTGTTAGTTGCTAGCAATATCGCCTGAGTACTCCTGATTTAAAATTGTCATACTCTAGTCTCAAAGGAACTTCTTTGTTGTAAATTTGCTAAGTCCCTACTTAGGGCAGAGCATAGGGCAGGAGGGAAGTGGGGTTGGCAGAGTTATATTTGCACATATTACATCTGGACATAATCAATGTCATTCGTTTTCAATTTCCATACAATACACTTGGCCCTTCCTCTACCCTACT
>NW_009191001.1:23769-32744 GCF_000690835.1 Fulmarus glacialis | reverse complement strand
TCAGCAGGAGCCAGACTCCTAGGACTTTCCTCTCCAGCACATTAGCTCCACCCAACCTCAGGAGGAGCTGCAAATTCTTTCTTTCTGTGGCATTTTTGGGAACCAAAATACAGTGAATTGGCAGCTTTGCAACTTTCTGCTCATAGAGCAAAACAGCTAGGGCACTAAGGCACTATGACAGCAGGCAGGGTGGATAGCCTGAACAGGCAAGTTGCCTGTCACTTAGCAGTGGGTTTGACTGTTCAGACCAGGCAGTGATGATCAGGGCAGGGTGGAGAGGAGATGAGCTGGCACACTGCGGTTTCTCAAGACAGTATGAAAGAGAAGGGCCCCTCCTGGTCCAGGGAGTAGTCAGGCTTTGGGAAAAGCTAACTGTGGGTACAGACTGTTTTATAGCTTTTAAGCTACATTTTTAAAAATGCTATTGTTGAAACTGTTTCTTCTATTTCACTTGAAAGGCTTGTATATTCTCCATTTGCAATTGTCACAGGACAACTGAAGGTTTAGAACTTAGAGACTGATTTGCACATAGACTGGCAGTTCAGTCAGATAACAACCAATACATGGAATAAAAAATACTATGTTGTTATGTAACAGTATCCCAACTATTAATACCAACAACTTACTGATGCTTCACACAAACATTATCTAACCTGACATTTACAATAACAATATATGTAAGCACACAAATGACACCAGCCCAAACTGACCCCGTTACTGCAGACCCATCACTTTCCACAGGTGGTGACACTGGGGAAGGCACAGTGCATGCACCTCCTGCCAGTGCCTGAGGGAGAGCTCCACGCTGCTAATGGTGGGGATCAGTCATTGGCCACCAGCTTCCATCTGATCCAGACCAGACACCTAGCAAAGACAAAGTCCTTTTATCCTCTCTTCTTCTCTCAGCAGTGGTGGGATTCACTGACAGCTTTTCTCTGGAGTCTTTGAAGGAACTTGCTTAAACTTCACCTGCCATGGCTTGTGCCTGAATTGGTGATCTTTGGCCTCAGCATCACCCGGGATGCACAATCAGACAGTGCCTCATTCATCTTGATGTGATTTTATCCAGTTGTCATCCAGTAAATTGTGCCTTTCTGCTCTGAGTTTTGCCTAGTGTCCTTAAAGGTCAAGAGTTAGTTTCCTCTTTTGATACACCAATCACCTGACTACTCAACAGTCAGTTTTCTAGCCGTTACCTTGAACCTCTGGTTTATATGCTTGTCTCTGGTGCACTGCAGGTGTCAAGGGAACAAACTTCCACAAAGGGAACAAACTGCCCTGTGCTCATAAATAAAAGCCGCCCGTCAGTCACCTTTCACGGTACCTTGTTACCAGTGCGTGAAAAACAAACACAAAGAACAAGAACAAAGATTTTGCTGCCAAAACAATTTGCTCAGTCTGCACAAATGCTGTCAGCTGGCCCTTGCTCACTGGAGAACTGGGAACATTATGAAGAAGGATGTCACAAAATGACAGACGTTGCATTGTAAAGGGGTCATCTCAATGTGGGAAGAGGCAGTGGCATCTGGACTTGCCCTGGGGAGAATAATATTTTCCACAATGGTCCTGAAGAAAGGAGTGTGAGTACTGAGTCTGACAACAGAGTCAGGAGAAGTATGTTTTGAGTCTCCTGGAAATGAGTAACAGATTTAGATTCACGTGTCAAAACTGGAGAAAAAAATAGTTCACATCTGAGGAGACAAAGCTGTTATTCCCAATTCACCAGCCTGTAATACCACAGAAGCAAACATCTTCGCAATACCTAATTCGGATGATATGTGTATTGTTGTGCTTCCCACTATGGACAGGGCTTGGATAATGCAAGAGTCGAAAGAAAAACATTTATTACAAAGGGAAGTATTTTTCAAGATCTGTGCAAAACTCCTCACAACAAGAGGGGAAAGGAACTTGTCTTGCTAATGTGAGACAGTGATTTACAGTATCTCAAAATTTGGCACTTGAAACCCTAAAGCCACAGTCACCGGTCTTTGCTAAGGATTATCTCCCTAAAGAGATTAAATACATACTACTCCAATGCTGCCACTTCTTTGAGAGCACAGAAAGCCATAAGGATGAATAATAAATAAATAAATAACAGTCTCTGCAGCTACAAGAAATGCCACGATCTGGAGACAGGGACAGGTTTTAATACTGTTTAGTTACCTAAATACAAGCATGAGCATCGGGATTTTGAAAACCTACTGAGATGCCCAAGTGAGTTTAGAAATCTGTCCTTCATATCCATTTATCCCTAGTAAAGCTGGAAATAATTCCTTCTTCACAGAGGTGCTGCAAAATTTAACTTCCTGATTTCAGAAAAGCTTTTTAAAATCTTTGCGGGGAAAATGCTATCAAAAAGGATAGCTTATTATAACTAATACACACATGATATCCCTATTTTTTTTTTTGTGTAGCACCAATACCTGTGCTGTGCTGCCAGCCTGCAAAGTATCCACAAAAATATTCAGAGGCTTCTAATTAGTCAAAGCTGGCCCACAGGCATATTTGATGGCTTATTCACTGCTCTCACTACAACCGGGGAGAGTAAAGCATTTACAGTCTCTTGTAGTAGGGAGTAAAGCACGAGTTTTGCCCATGAAATCCAATAATGAAATCACTGAGTGCTGTTTTTTGTCTCTGCTCCCTCCTTCAAAGAGAACACAAATACCAAACTCTCTTCTCTGCATCCCCTTCCTTCTCTTCAAGGCCCAAAGAAAAAGCATTTAAGTACAGAGGAGACAGCAGGAAATGTTTAGGTAGGAATTGCAGATACGGGTTGATAAATCAAAAAAGCCTTTCTAAGGATACATAAAAAAAGGAGATACCTCCACTTCTGGTTTTGTATTTGTTGGTTTTCAGAAACTGCCAATTTCCAATCTGCAAGTGGCAAATAACTTAGAGGTTGTTGCTAGTGTAGCGCTTAGCACCCATTAGCTGTAATCATCACAGGATTGACTATGGTTGCTTATTGCTTCAGAACCACATGGGCATAATTGAGTTCCATCTCCTAAAATGCAGGGAGCTACCTGCTGAATTTATGACTACAAAGTTGGAGCAAGGACTGTATTTTTATCCTGGGTTAATAGAAAATACACCACATTATGGGCTTTTATTCCTTAAAAAAAAAAAAAAAAGAAGAAAGAAAAGAAAATATTGCAGTAGAGAAAGTCATCAGTTGGTTTTCTATTGCCAGCAAAGACCTAACACACACACACACACACCTGACCCCTATCACTTCAGCAGAGAGGAAAGCAGCGATTCAGAGTTTATTGCGATTCAGCAGTTTATTGCTGCTCCTTCCAAATATATTCTATATATGCACCTACAAATACATACACAAACTACAAAATAAATAGTAGAGATTGCTGCTCTGATACCAATCAGCATGAAGCTATGAAAATGAGATTTGCCCCTATTAGACGGTTTCCTTTATTATTTAACATGTATGTCTATAGTAATTATGAACAGCTGATAAATTGTCTTTTTACAAAGGTATGTAAATAGGCTGATATTGCTATAAATAATCACTCCATACACTGCAAGACACACTGCTAATTATTTTTCCCCTACCTCGTTTCCCCACTTAATTTAGTCTCAAAAATTTCCCTCTACTGTGCAGCCTTTATCAGGCAGCTCTTTCAATGCATTATCTTCTTTATTGCCAGGTGAAATATTACTGATGCTTTGTTTTGGCATTTCCTTTCCTAGGAAAGGATGTCTTGTTTGGGACAATTTCAAAAGCTATCCATTACAAGTGAAAAATGCATCTGAGATGCCAGTGCTGGAATTTCTTTCACCTGCTTCCAGGGAAGGTAGAAAACTATTCTGCAGAGCTGACAGGACAGTGAGCCAGATCCTCATCAGCATAAATCAGAGCAGCTTTACTGAAGACAAGGGAGTTATTTTTCATGTAAGGAGCTGGCCAAGTGTTCTCTCTGCAGCAGTACTGGAGTGGCATCAAACACCGACCTCAGGCTGGAGGAGACATCTCACGCATACATGAATCCCCACTGCAACTGACACTGTGTCTCTTTTTTTTATTATTCTTTTGAATGACTAGAGTTTGATCATATTTTACTAAACCTCATTCCTATTCTCAGAACAATACAAACGCTCCCTACCATACAGCAACCTAACGCTAGCAGATCAGGCCCCCTTACTGATCTCCCCTGCCTTTGGGGACTTCTGCACTACTTCTCAAGTAGTTAAGCAAAAGGACCTTCACCCAGCTGATTCACTGGTTCCTGCCACCAAGTGAGTTTACGGCAATGCCCACCCATAGACTGTCACTCTGTATGACACCAAACAGCAGGGAGTATATATATAGGTGTGTTCTTCAGATGATTGAGCAAATCTATTCCATTTAAATTATTATTCTATTTCTCATTCAATTTATTCTTATATTTACTGTTAACTCTGCATGTCTAAGGAAGTTGTTTCATACTTGCCCTTGATTTGCATTAATACTTCTTGGAGAATTAGCAAAAGCACATTTAACTGGTACGTTCAGCTAGTACGGATAGCAGTTTTTTGCTTCTTATAGATACTTAGATATGCTGAATTCAGAGATGAGTCATACTGAGGTCCTGGCTCTAAAGACTTCTGAGAAAAATGTCAGATGTGGGACCTCATTCTGCTTTTATGCTACCTGGGCTAAAAGTTGGGCTTCACTGCTTGTTAAAAGAAACAGGCCAGGTAACACAGACCTCCAGTCAAACACTGGTTTTTGAGTGGTTTAAAGCATTACCACCTGTCATTTTTGTGTCGCCCTCCTGTGCCCCTAACCGGAAGGACAAAGTATGGGACAACAGGCTCTTGCCAACAAGAAATTTGGATGCTGAGAGGGAAGTTTTGCTTTTAGGTTGAACTGATGCACTCTCAGCATCAGAAAACCCTTGTGCCAAGACTCTGACACCCTTCTACTCCAGAATCATTCTATTGTGGTTTTCCACTGTCCTTTCAGACTGCAGTAAGTTTCTTTAGAAATTGCTTTTACACCCCCATTATACCCTTCAACATCCTTGAAGTGTTTATTCACTGGTACAAAAATTCTGTTCCTAAAAATTCTGCTCAGTGCGCTTTGGGGCAAGCAGGTTGATTTTGGCAGAGAACCCCCAAAATAAGAGTTCATTGCCAGTGCCACATGCAAAAGTTCTCACTCTGCTAGATTGCTGAAGCTCTGTTCTTGTTAAAAAATCTGTGATATGCTATCTCATATAATTGTGTTTTAAAGAACAGAAATCAAATATGGAAACCACAGAGTAGAGGAATCGCTCGCAATCACCCAACAAAAGTACACAAAAGGACTTCCAAACCTTCAACTTCAATGGACTCATCACTAATCAACCCTTTGGCTTAAAATGGCCTCATAACAAGATTTTTCAAACATTCTGTGATTTATCTTTCGACTAAATCCAGTTTCTTTTCTGGATTACACAGCTAGAGTCATAACAAAGCACAGTCCCCACCACCACCCACCCAGCAAACTAACAATAAACTGAAGGAACACACGGGTCAATTATCCAGGGAGATAGCATCCCAGATACCAGCCCCTGACAAACACCCTACCCAAGCAATTTTCTACTCTTTTTTTTCTGACACGGGGAATAACATTCTTTAGTAGAAAGGCACAAGTAGAACTTGTATTCTTGGAAATATTTCCAAAGTAGTCTATGGGCAGTAATTATTGTATTTGTTATTGATAAACTCGTAACTGAGTTATGGAGGCATGAGAATAAAGATACTAAGATTATATACAACATGCAAACCTGACCCACCCATTGGAGTGCAGGTGTTTGTGGTACAGATTGCTGCTGCACATGGTTTCTTGGTCTTCAAACATGATTAATGCCAGTAAGAGACTCAAATTAATTAAAGGCTTCCTACCCTACATGAAAAGGGTGGGTTGGCAGAACAAGGTGAGAGTGTTCCTGTTTTTCGTAATTGCAGTCGGGCTTCCTAACAAACACAGTCCTGTTAATGTAGGGAGTGGAGAGGTGCCATGTTTGTGCTACTACTACAAAACATTTTCTCCATGACCTTCCATCAAGGATAAAGCACAAAAAGGGGAAGTTAATGATCAATTCCCAGAAAATATATCAAGTCGGTCTTAGCTCACTGCTGATGAAGGATTTGCTCTACAGTTCATTGACTATATTCTCTCAAGCAGTATTTGCTTTTACAAATGCAAAGCCACCACAAATAGTGGATTCTTGTACGTGTTCGTCACTTAATCTCATTAGGGAAACAGCACGAGGAAAAAAATTCCCTGTCTTCAGCTGATTCTCATTGCCATGACAGGTCCTTTGCTCTGACTGAACACCGAGCTTCCTGCAGCACAGAAAGGTTTTGTTGTGAACAGTATCTAGACTATTCTGCAGTATTTCACCACTGTGTATTCAGTCAGACCACATTTCCAAATGAGAAAATGGAAGCATCTGTTAAAATACACTAACAGCCTACTTCATTAACTTCCCCTTTTGATTTTATTCACAGACACTGCAAATGGGCATCAAGCATTTTTCTGGGCTCTTTGTGATGTTGTGCATTGGGTTTGGCTTGTCCATTCTTACTACCATTGGGGAACACATCATGTACAGACTGATCCTACCACGAATCAAGAAGAAATCCAAGATGAAGTACTGGCTCCATACAAGTCAGGTACGTTTTCAGAAGTAACCCTGTGAAAGTCATGTGGCTGATAAAGAAAGCCAGGACAAGAACAAGGTGTAAAAGGTTGTATGGGCTCTGATGATTGGCATTTGAAGTGTGACAGCAGCTTCTGGAATTTGAGGAGGCTTCCTTAATGATGGCATGAGAAGCACAGAGGAAACTGTTCAAATATTAACAATTGCAAAGCCTACAGAAGGGACCTTTCCATTTGCTCTTGTAACCTTACAACTCTTCCGGACACCAGAAGCAACAGTGTTGTTATCCTGAACTGGCTAACTAGAACATTTCATCTCATGGGTTCCCAAACTTTTGATACATGCAGGAAGTGGTGGGTAACTTCCTTCATTATTCTAGGGAAAATAATGGAATAAAATTGCTCTAGGTATTTGCTCTAAAGAAGAGGTTACTTTGCAGCAAAAGGCACAAAAAGGAAGAGCTTCTCATGGTTTAAAGCAGGCAGCACAGTGAAAGAGATCTTTTAGCAAATAATGAAGTTTGCCAAGATCCACTTTTTTTCTGAGGAATTCTAACCAAGGATTGTTTGCAAACTATTTATCAACCTTTCAGATTGCCCTTCCTTGGGAAACTATGGGAAAATAAATCTGTTGTAATGACAAAACACAGACATTGTTTGTATCCTTGAACGTGCGAAATAATTTATGCTCAAGTCCATCACACAAAGCCCAAATTGTTTACCTATTTATGGAGCTATTCTTAATCTTGCTTTTACTCATTTATTTTCTTCTTTTCCCTCTAGAGATTGCATCGTGCTCTGAACAGTTCATTTATTGAGGACAAACGCCAGCCTAAGACAAAACGAGTAGAAAAGAGGTAGGAAGTTTTGCATGCCTTAAAACACAAACTACAAAAATTACTTTGAAATGAAATATGTTGTGTCTGGGTATCTACTTATGGATCTAATACACCCCAAAGATAATAGAACCAAAGAAAAGGAAACAAGATAGAAGTGACGAGGGAGGCAGAAATGAATCAATTGTTTCCAATAGACAGTACTAAATCTAGAAATTTTGTTCTTTCATGATTTTGCATACAGCTAATAAAAGCACCCCCATTCTAAAGACAGGCTTTGCAGTTAAGTCTGCTGCCCTTGTTTTTAGGTAAGTAATTATTCACATACTAAAGCACTGGCAGATAACTAGAGCCCTGTGAGATAGCTTCACAGTGAATGAGAGATCAGGCAGTATAGATGTTAGAAACTTTTTCAGCCTTCTTATTTTTTAGAGTGAGAAATTAGAAAGCTGAGAAGAGGAAAATTCACTCCTTTCAGAAACCCTTGTCTCAAACAACTCTCGTTGGAGGAAAAAAGTAGGTCATAACCTTGCCTTGTTTTCATAGCCTATGTCTTCTGAAGAGGAGACAATCTTATCTATAGCTACCAGGAACACAAGGCATTTTATTGACACTATACATTTGCTCAGTAACTCAAAACTATTCATTTTTTTAAAGACACAGGCAGCAGTATTGCTTTTTTACAGATAAGTTCAGCCACAGACTATAGAAAAGAAATGTCTTCCAGGCTGTTGCTAGATACTTGGCATGACTGAAACCCACGTATGTAAACGTGTGGTGTGTTTAGTTTGTCATTCCTGCACTAATGGCAGCAAATGTAAGAAGTAAATATCTATAAGTTTCCAGACTGCCTATATACAAACAACTATTTAAAAGCGCATGCAATTAATTTCCTCTGTTCGTTCTTTGATCTTATTGCCCCACAAAACCCCATAGTGTGGCACCTCCTTGTACACAGCAACTCTTCACTTTTGATCTTTGAACAGCAGTACCACGAGCAGCTGGCTGGTGCAAAACATCTCCTCCTCCTACACCCTCCTCGCCGGGTGGTAGCATTCACACTCCCACAACCTGAGGCACTAACTCAGCCAGAGGGAGAGTCTTCCAGAGGAGGGGGCTTTCTGTATCTTTGATGATACAAAAAGCACCAGCTGAATTATTTACCAGATATTGAGCATGCCAAAATGTCATCACACAAAATGGCCCTAAGACCCCCAGAGAATGGCTTAGAAAAAGAACCACACAAATATTCTTTCAACATTGAGACTGAAAATGTGCTGCTGCCCAAAAACTTCTGCCCACAAGCATCCAGCCCACGTGTGTGTGCATGCACACACCCCCACCGTCCTTGCTCTTCTCATGGTCTGAGCTGCTCTTTGCACAGAATTATGGTGAATTTAACTCGAGACACCTAGTAACATGGTGCCCAGGTTGTCATGAACACTGATATGGCAAGGTATGACCCAGGGCTCTCAAATCAATTATATTATTAC
>NW_009191001.1:0-23738 GCF_000690835.1 Fulmarus glacialis | reverse complement strand
TCCTGCTGGGGACTGTGGAATTATTAAAAGCACCAAGATATAGAAAAGAGGTGGCAGGAATTTGTATTATGCTATTGCTATTTCCCTCAGGGAAGAAAATCCACTGGTTTTTTCAGGTTGTAACTTTCCAAAAACTAGGAGAGCTGCTCAGCATCAGTGGCCAAATTGTGAAAGGTTTCATTTACTTTACGGAACTTGAGTGTTAACTGTGGACTCTGGCCTTTGTTAAAACCACCTGCCCAGACCCCAGACAAAAGCACCACTGCCAGCAGCAGCAGAAGCTATGTCAGTTACTAACACTTAATCAAAGAGCTGTGTTTTGATTTGTGAGAGGAAAGACAAAGGTATCAGAAATTATGGATTGATGATACAACTCTGAGAAATTTTTACAAAACAAAGGGGTGCAGCTTCTCTGAGATGTATACTTCTGCTCCAAGGCAAGTTGGTCGCACTGGCTGCCCAGGACCCTGGGGACCATGGGCTCTGCAGAGCTACACAGCAGGGAGACAGCTTTGGGCACCACATCCCCTTGTCAGTAGTTCCACTCCTTGCTAGGTGACCTTTTTTGTCTAGACTGCTGTGTGGAAATGCAGCGTTGTGGCCTTCTGCTCTGGGCCCTGGAAATGTTTTGCCAGTTTCTACTTGCCCAGGCTAATCCTATTCCCTCTCTGAAACGTGCTTAAGAGGTACTTGTTTGTTTTCACCTCCTCAGAGGATTAACATAATTGCATCACAAAAACCACATCAGTTTAGCACAAGACTTGAGTGTCTTCCTCTCTTTTATTTTCAAGTATGACAAAATCACTGATTTACACAAAAATAAACACCCTACATACGTGTCCCCACTGGGGTTCCCTGAGCCCTCCGGACCTGGACCCAGGCTGGGGCTGCCACTCCTGCCTAAAGCCTCCCCTCCTCTCTCTCTGCCATCCCATCTCTTTGAAAACACTCCTGATCGCCACCTCCTCTAAAGAAATTTCCACTTTCCAACTTCCTTCTCTGCAGGCAGGTGAGAAAAGTATCTACTCCCAGCTCTGGACTCCTCCTCTAAACCAACTGTTTTCAACAATCCCAATCCTGAAATGTTAATCCTTTTCCCTAACCTGCCGATTGGTAGCTCACACTAATAGGCATTTTGTCCAAGGATACCCACAGAAGACCTCTGTGATTGAGCAGTTTTAAGAGCAATTATTTCAGAGTTTCAATCTCTGTTTATAAAATGAACGCACACAGATCTATCCAAAAGGTAAAGCAGGCAGGAAGGCCAAGCTTCTCTCCCACAACAGCAAACTGTGCTTCCTTATGTTCCAGTTAGAGAGCGGAGGCCACAGGGTGCTGCTCTATTTGGGAAGAAACCCTGGGAAATGCCCTGATGTGGGAGGGCTGCAGAGTGAAGTTCCTGAGAAAGAGGGAAAAGATTCTCTAGAATCAAAATATTTTGGAAAGATTTTTCCACAGGAAAACACTGACGCATTTGAAAAAGTTCCCAGATGGGACTTTCTCCCCCAACATGAAAACTCCAAATTCTATTTGTTTTGTCAGGAAGCTCATGTCTGTACACTGCAAGGTGTACTGCCCCAAAGTACAAGCAGCTACTCCATAAGACTTGAAGTCCGAAAGACACACTTTCCCCTTCATCTCTCCACACCAACTCCAAGAAGCCTCTTTCCTCTTCCATGGGAGCAAATGCCCAAGGTAGCACAGAGAACTAACACACAAAAGGCTAATGCTGTAACGAACTTAGGACATTGCAACCACAAAAGCTTGCAGAAAGCTTTGGAGGAGGACTCGCATTTTCCTGAGCTGGAGTTGAGAGGACTGTAATTTCCTAACTAACAAAAAAGAAGTTTGAGGGAAGATGAATTTTAGGATTCTGTTCTAGTTTCTGCTCTGGTTTCATCACAAAAATTTGGCCATTTATGTTCATGATTTGTGCTTCTCAAGAAAAATAATTCCAAGGATAAAGGAATAATATTTCTATGTAATTCATAACAGCAGCATCATATTTTTCCAGTAGGATGGCTCACAGGGGAGGGTTGCATACACACAGGAGCATGCTTGATTTCATATTAACTCTCACATCTCTGTTCAGGTCTCATGTAAGGAACAGCCAGCATGCTGTGTGGAATACAGCCAATCTCGGCAACTGTCACCGGAAAAAATATATCTGCACCGATGAAGGGCAAAATGAGGTGACAATCCGCCAGCACCAAGACATCCCCCTGCCTCAGGTGAAGAGAGAAACTCCAGCTTCTTTAACGACCAACGGGAAAGCAGAGTCCCTCAATATTGCTAGGACCTCAGTGATGCAAGAGCTTACAGAGCTAGAGAAGCAGATCGAAATCATCAAGCAGGAGCTGCAACTCGCCATGGACAGGAAATCAGAGCTGGAAGAGTATCAGAGGACAAACAGGACTGCAGAGCCCTAGGCCAGCATACCTGGGCCCTTTCCCCTTTTCTTCCTTTCTCCCCTTCCTCTGTAAAATTTGTAACACACTTTTGTAATGCCAGAAAGAGGTGCGAAAATAAAGCAGGCAGTGTGCTCTTCATGAGAGCAGAACTGCAGCAGCCCACAGCCACTGCCACCCTCCTGAGTACTCCTCCTTTCATAACAAGTTTCTCATTCTTCTGGCAAACGTCAGCCATTCCAAGGGACTGGAGAAACAAGGAGCATCCGAACAGTGCAAGTCCCTGGTTCCTCCACTTGATAGTACAGTGAGGTTCCCAGTTTTTTAGCCCTTTCTGTGCATTAATTTAAAAAAAAAGGAAAAAAAAAAAGAAGGAAATTTAAACTGCTCATTGGAAGCATGTCCCTTGTTGGTATGTTTTTGTTGTGGTATCTATGGGTCTAGTCTCTGTTCATGCTAAGGCTCTTTATGGTTGCCTCATTACACCAGGTGCTAGTTCTGTGTTGGCAGTCCCTTCCCTCCTAGCACGGGCTGTGGTTTCACGAGACAAATTTTTGGTGGCAATCCTAGTACATGCCATTCCCTCAGCTCTGTCAGCCCAAATGCAGATGTGGCTGCTCACCCAGCTTAAAAATAACTTGGCAAAAACCAAACCACCACCTCTGTCTGCTTCTGAGCCCAGATTCGGCTTCCACTCCCACCCAGAGAGAAGTCATGCCAACAGCTGCACCGGCAGATGTGAGGGGGTGGGTTCACGGTGGCATAGAGCAAGGATGAGGGGAAGGGAGGGGTGGCAGTACTGTAAATCAGTATTTATCACCAAAGGTGAAGTATTTACCAATGTCAAACTACTCCCTTAGTATTCTCTGTCTTCAGTTGACAATAAGGTTCTTTCTCATGCCGAAGTGACATAAAGGGGCTCTGGTCCATGATTTATTCTGACACCAAGCTCTCACCAAAGTCAAAGGGAGTCACCAAAGCTCCCTGTGGACCAGGGCCCACTGTGAAGGAGAATGAGAGTTGCAGTTTCAAAGGCAATGTACTGAGTGGCGTTCTCTCCCACCTGAATGATGAGTAGAGGGGAAGGAAGGGTAAGCTGTTCAGCATCTGAATAAATACTGCATCAACCCAACTGACTGTGTTATTTAAACAGGATTTCTATGAATTTTTAAACAACGCTTTGCAACACATCCCATATTATAGAGAAAAAGAACATTTGTAACACTGTCAGAACTAACTCTGGTCTCCCAGATATGTCACCAAAGTCATTTTTACTCTCCCTGTATCTCCAAGCCACCTCTGTGAATGTTGCCAGGGGTGATGTTCTCACCAGGCGTCGTTTAAAGGCTACAGGCAGACCTGAAACTGTATTTTGGGGTTTGAAAAAGGCATTCTACCTTTTTGCACCTTTACCCTTTGGAAAACACTTGCAAATGAAAAGCTCTGCATGGACCACTAAAAGCTGATAGCAGCGATATCCAGACTAATTAGCCTCGTCAAGAGGAGTTCATATTCTATTCCCTGCTCAGTCCTTGGCCTCTGCTTTTGGGCAGCAAGCGTGTCTACTTCTTTCAATACAGTCAGTAACACAGGAAGGAGTAATTAGGACATAAAACAGGAAAGTGGGATACAGAGCCCTGCGCATCAGATAGGTCTGAAAGATGTAGGATGTCCCTTCTTTACTTGCTCCTGACAAGCTAGATGACTACGGGCAAGTCACTTAGGTTGCTTTTGTTGCCTTCCCTTACCCTCCCTCATTTAGATAATCAGCTGTTTAGGAAGAGCTTTTTATTTGTGTAGCATCCAGTACCTTACAACCTCCAACATCATTTTATTAGAACAGATGAACACTGCTCTTTTCATTATTATGAGACAAACGCTAGAAAAGAAATATTTCAGCCCAATTTTATCAGCATGTTTATCAACAGTTTGTTACATCCTTATCTCTATTTTTTTTAAAAAGTAAAAATAATTGAAAATGCTATCTTAAACAAAAATGTATGTTTTAGTTCAAAGTTCCAATCCAAACACCCAATCTTTCAACAAATCACTCATCATTTAAAAACAAAAAAATAAGTGAAAAAATGTCAACCACCTAATCATTAACGTTAAGCAAAAATCTTTATTTCTGGTGGGTGCCTTAGGGGCCACTCTCATGTCAAACGTAGAATAGGGATTGCTCCAAATCACTGCAGCACCAACTAGAAGCCTTTTGGGAGAAGGTCCAAGTTATTGTTGCCCAAAAGAGACATGTTTGGGCATGTTATTTTCTTATTCAAATATTGCTCCAGCCTGACTCCATAGGAGATAGAAAAAAAGATTGCCGTAGCTTTCTAGGGGGTGGGGAGTATCACACACGTCAATGTCTGAAGACTGCATAAGCGGGGGGGGATTGGCTATGATAAGAGGGTGCACTGGAGACTGTAGATGAGGCTTTTTGTTTGTTTACACTTCATTACTCTGGCTCAGACACTGAATTTAGACAGATTTTTTATAAAGAACACTTGTCACCCCTTCCCCTCTTTTAACCCAAAATACTTCTAGTCTTGATACACTTTTAATTATTTCCACTTATTCTGGAAGTTAAAACAGACCATCTAACATTGTCACTGTTTCTCAGTGTTTAAGTTGTAAGCACAGAGAGAAATTTAGTCTCCTTCAAAATGAGCTTCAAGGGCTTCCTGAGCTTAAAATAAAATATTATTTTAAAATAAGAAACTACATTTTTCTTGGTGAGGACTGAGAAAATAAGAGTTTCCAAACCTCATCTGTGAAACAAAACCAGACTGTTTCAAGTGTTTGTTTCCTACCATGACCAGAGTGAACCCAACGCTGCCAGTATACACACAGAACTTTCAAGCCTGATTGTCAGTAGAAAGGTGATGTGACTTAATGACGGGGAAAGGGTAAAGGGGCTTTGCACCTCTACAAGGGCTGTTTAATTCAGATTGTTTTTCACAGCTGTAAAAGGAAGTCTGCTGTTACAGCAAAGCTGTTTGAAGATCCAGTGTTTGTTGGTGACTCAGGTCCCTGTTTTGATGAACAAGCGTTTGTACCACAAAATCTACCGTCAGCATTAGTATTCCTAACACACCGTTCTTTCTCCAACTTGACATCACACACTGTAATCCAGGGAGCAACTTCCAGTGAAAGCAAAGAGCATTCTGCTTTCATTTCTTCTACACATGCTGTAACAGAACTCAGCCATACCACAAACTCTCAGCATCCCAGCTCCCCCTTGCAAAGATAGGGTCATGTGTTCCTTCTCACTTCTCAGGATTCATAATAATTTACAAGGTTTAATTCGTATTATCTGAATGTTTTCAGAAAGATAAAAATAATAATGCATACTGTAAGACAGTCTGCAATTAATTGCTTTTGCTTTACTATTGTTCCTACTATTTTCTACAGTGAATACAGGAAGGTAATACAGATTTTGTGATTCAGGGAAGGGACACAGATGAGTCAAACCTCTGACAGTTGCACCTTCCAAGAAAATTAAGGTTACAGGAAAAACACTATGCCCTATGAAGGAATGTTGTAAATAAATTACTTCGCATTTTGATTTTAGGAGCGGCTTAAATACAGCTTTGCACTACAGGGAGCATAGAGACTATAACCTATTCCATGTCCTTTCACAAAATTCCCAGCGGCCATGACAAAATGACTGCATAAATAATCCTTCACCTTGGCCCTTCTGTTGTGTCGGGAATAAGGTAGTGAAGATACAGCCAAAAGGACAAAAGATGTTTTAGTTAACCATTTTCTGAAAGTAGAGGAAGGAAGACATGAATCTCTCTACTTTAGAAGCTTAAAGCTTGTGAAAAATGTTTCCAATGACTGGACAAAGGACAGGAGCACAGACAGATACTACCAGAGGCAAGAAAACCAGAAAAATAACCTGGACAACAGCTTTTATTAGATTTTGTGCATTACAAGATTAATCTTTGTGGCAAAGTTTCAACAAAGTAACCCCTACAAATTCGTTCTGGAAACTAAGGACCGTGACAGCAATGCCTCAAACTAGGGGAAGATGTCCACATCAACCAGGGTTCATCAGTGGAATGCTATTTTCAAAGATTCTCCAACGTCTTATCTTTCTCCTCTTCCGGATACTGAGATGTGCGTTTGTTTTTGGGGGTAAGGAGGATGTTTACTAATGCACCAGCCTTCACAGATTCTTGCCCTGACTCAGGAAGATACATATCTAAGGAGTCACTCCACTGAAGTCTACAGATGTACCTCTTCATTCGTTATTCGGTCCTTTAACTGGGAAACTATTCACTCTCGGAAACACTACTATACGTTGACGGGATTTAATAATTAACATCCACAGCAAGACAGCTTCCATCCCATCAAGGCGGGACTTCAGTTAGATGTTCCCAACTTGGCAGTGTGAAAGTGATGGATGGGAAAATTCCTCTCAGGCACAAAGAATCCAACAAGAAACGAGGGCAAGAATAAAAGAAAAGGGACAAGAAAGGAACCAAGATCCAGAATGTGTTTCTTTCCATACCCTAACCACACTTCCCAGAAGAGACTGCAGATCAGCTGACAGAAGCACTGACTGCCCCAAAGGTGACAATCATAGAAAGTTTGGGAGACTGGGTAGTCAGCAAAAGCGGCAACTTTCCATCACTCCAGTGGAAAGAATCAACCGATGTAGATCCTATGGAAGTCGTTGGCACCAAAGGCAGCATTGCACTTGGGGCACTTACGCTGCCGGGTGTCATAGCGTGTTTTCACACACTCAAAACAGAAGACATGAAAGCACTTTGTGAGCACAGCATCCTTTTTGCGCATGTTACAGCATGGGCAGGTCAGGCGGGCCTGCAAGACAGAAACATTGTAGTGAGGACCCACTGCATTGCACTAGGTATGTTAAAAGATGACTGAAGATGAAGGTCTGTCCATTCCTCACAAGGAGAAGGTGGTTTCTTCAATGCAAGATAGGGCTACAATGCCAGACTATGGACAAGAGATGTCAAATGCTGAAAACATGACTACACAGCCTTTTGACTAAAGTAGAGTTAAAGAGGGAAGTTGATAGAGACAGCTACTCACCTTGTAATCCTTGATTTCTTCCATCAATATCTCATCACAGTTGGGAACCATGTCAGGCTTCTTAGTGGTCTCCAGCTTCCGGCGTAACCTAGAAATATCTTCCTGCATAAAAACAAGAGACTAAATAAATGAGCAGTATATTCTCTGCCACAGCTTCTTCAGGGACCAAAGAGAACTAGCACCAGTACACCTGGCTAAGTCACTCCACTCATACTTTTATCCCTGATAGTCCAACAGACTTAAGACAGATTACATTATCGTCTGGTGCCACATGTATTGTCAGTTATCACTGGATA
This sequence comes from Fulmarus glacialis, assembly GCF_000690835.1. Taxonomy (NCBI): domain Eukaryota; kingdom Metazoa; phylum Chordata; class Aves; order Procellariiformes; family Procellariidae; genus Fulmarus; species Fulmarus glacialis. Next base: position 15,970 of record NW_009191001.1, on the reverse strand, counting down.
AAACCTGAAAAAGCCAAGACCTGATAAAGCTGAAATCAAAGTGAAACTGGACCCCCACAAAAGTAGTGTAGTTGAAACCCACTCCAAGCTCAATGTACAAGGAGACAGACACCAAAGCAGGCAGATACTGAAGGATTGTGCACGAGGTATATACCTCAGCCCTTTTGAAGTTGAACATCTCTTTCTCTCTAGTTACTCTGTTTTCCACGATCTCATCCTGGAAGTCATGTAACTTCTTCTGAGCCAGCTCTAGCTGGGCTTTCAGATCATCCGCAAGCTGGGCTGCATCCATGGCCTGAAAAAGAAAACCAAACATGGAAAAAGAGCTCTAGTGACTTCTAGTCCCTCTGCCTGGCAATCCAAGACTGCTCACAGAATACTCCTTGGGCTGCTAGAGATCTATTTTTTCAATCTAATTTTGGTACTTCCAAATGGAATAACTGGAATTACTCCCTAAACATTATTTCAACAGCAAAATAAATCTTATTATTAACAAATTCTAGTAATTTAGCTTCAACATTCCTCTTCAGTAGAGTCCAACCCCTGCCACACTGCAATGCATGTCACTTAGAAAAATACTAATGACTATGCAATTCTCTACTTTTTCAAGTATTTTCAGCCTTCCACCTTCTACATTTTCTCTACTAAATTGTTCAGAGGCAGCTCCATAACTGAATTAGACAGAACTGCAAGATAGGTGTTTATTTTTTAATCATTTTCTCTCTTCCCCATTTCTCGTATCACTTTCTAACTGTCCCTGCACCAGTGAATCTATTAGCCAAGTTCCCTCAATACCACAGATTGAGACATTAAGCAGAAGTGATTGTGCTGAATTCCCCCCATCTCCTCTTCACAGTGATATTTCTGCTTTCCTTTCTGTCTGATTTAATGTCATTCCTGCATTTCTACTAAAGATGTAACAACAAAGGCAGCATCAACCATGAGGCTTAGTCTTACTTGTAACAGACCTACTTTATTGATCTTAGACATTTGTTAAAGGTCTTAACATTCCCCAACCATATTTTCCTTTTACTCACCACATCTTTCATATAAAAGCTTTGACCTCAGTTAACTTCATGTGGCTGCTGCCTCGTCTTTCACAATAGGTTTCCTTTTAAAGGCACCTTACTTCAGCTCCCTAATCAGACTTTCACAGAAACACCTATGACCTGCTCCTCCTTATCAAGGGAAACATCACTCTACAACTCTTTAGTTCTCTTCAGGACTCCTCCACCTTCTGGTATACTAGTCCAAAACCAGGGAGTATCAGGTTCCATAATACCAATGAGAGCTAGGAGCCTTTTATGTTTTCCACAAGACAATTCCATCTTACAATCCAAGAGGAAATCAAGCAATCACTCACCTTGCGTTTGTTCATTTCCAGGGCCTGTGTTCGGAGACCTAGTTCTTTCTCGCCTGTTCCAATACTGCTTTGCAGTAAGTGCTCCTTCTCCTCCAGCTTACGTACAACCTGCAGCTGGGCATCCACCTTGGGAAGGGAGAGAGGAGGTACAGAAGGACTGAAATGCATGCTCTGCAGGTCTTCAGAGTTGTCATTAAAGCTGCATGCTAAAACAATCCCTGCCTCCCCATCACCAAGGAGCACCTCTTCAGCTTGCCTTTTTCTTCCTGAACAGACTCACTAGCAGTCTAAGATCTGTATCCAGATGTCTCTGGTAAACACTTTAAAACTTAGCAGTCACATACTCGCAACAAAGACGTCTTATTTTTTGGAAGATGGCTGAGAGAACTGCTGCAAGGCAGTGAATAGTCCCACCTTGGTTCCAAGGATGTAGAAGTACCATTACGACAGGAAAATGACTGCCCACTTTCCTTCTCCCTCCTGCGCTCCATAACAATAAACCTGTAGGACATTTTATACTCACACAGCAGTCTCTGTTTCTTACTAAGACAGGTCCCTTTGAAGTCTGATGCAGCATACCTAAGTTGATTAGGGGAACATTCCCTCCTGTACCGATTTTGGCAGGGATACAGTTAATTCTCTTCATAGCAGCTCATATGGTGCTGTATTTTGTATTTGGGACCAAAGCAGTGTCAGTAACTACTGTTAGCTTTTACTGAACAGTACTTAAACAGCATCAAGACCTTCTGTGTCTCATGCTGCCCGGCCAACAAGTAGGCTGAGGGTGCACAAGAAGCTAGGATGGGACACAGCTGGGACAGCTGACCCAAACTGACCAAAGAGATATTCCATACCATATGACGTCAGCAATAAAAGCTGGAGGAAAGGAGGAAGCCGGGGGATGTTCAGAGTGATGGCTTTTTGTCTTCCCAAATAACAATTACACGATGGAGCCCTGCTTTCCTGGAGATGGCTGAACAACTGCCTGCCATGCGCAGTAATGAACAAATCCTTGTTTTGCTTTGCTTGTGTGCACAGCTTTCCTTTAACTATTGAACTGTCTTTATCTCAACCCACCAGTTTTCTCACTTTTGCCCTTCTGATTCTCTCCCCCATCCCACCATGGCAGAGCAAGCAAGCGGCTGCATGGAGCTTAGCTGCCTACCAGAGTTAACCCACAACACCTCCACCTTCCTCCATCAGTTCTGCTGCCCTCTCTCCTTCTCCCTGGTTACCTGTGTCTTCAGTGTCAAAACTTGGTCTGCCAGCTCCTCCTTCTCCTCTTTCAGCAGCTTGTGGATCTGGTTGGACTTGATGCGTTCTGACATCAGCTTGAAGTTGGCATCATCCTTCTCCCGCAGCTGCTGCATCAGGCGGATGTTCTGCTCCTGCATGTCTTCAAAGGCTTGGCCTGTGACATCCATTTCTGACAGCAGAGCCTCCTCCTCCTGCAAAAGAATCACAGACTCTGGCAAAACTGTCTACTGTACCCCATACAATGACCCTGAACATTTTACTCAGAGACACCAATTCTAGCACAGATGAAGGAAGATGTCTCACTATCAGAGAACAGTATCTTCCCAGCAACCAGAAAAAAGTGCTCCCTAGAAGTCTGCACCATAGCAGAGATGCCCTGAATTAGAAGGTGTAGAAAAGAGATGGTCATCTCCACAAGCATTCACAGACTGTGGCTTGTCTGCTGGCAAAATCAGGTGTGACAGAGTCATTGCCAGAGCTGGGCAGAAACCGACTCCCAACTTCAGGCAGCCAGCTGAATAGCTGTCATATACACCAGGACAAGAATTCTACACGTGGACAACTCAACAGCTTCCAACTAACAGGCTGCCAATCCTCTTAAACTCATTTAGGCCACTTCAACGTTAAAGCAGTAATTGACAAGATAGAACAGTTCTGTACTATAAGGAAACGAATCTGAATTCTAAAAAAGTACATGTCAAGTCACTGGCTTGCCTCTCCCCTACCGAGATGGTCCTGCTCTCTTATCATTAGATTAAACCCTTTTTTGTGGAAGAAGGTATGTCACGGTACCATGCACATGTATTAATTATATGAACTGGGCAGATAATACTTTTTAAAAGAAATTGTAACCTTCTCCCCTAAAGGCTGATCCAGCCATCTCTCGTTTGTGCTCTTCACCTAGGCCACAAACAATTAAACATTCCCCACCACCCCCTGCCCTGGTGTTGTGGGGTTTTTTTGACCGTTGTTGTTTTTTTGGCGAGCTGGGTTTTTTCCCCTTTGATAAATAGGGACAAAACTCACATCTCTGGCACATACAGAGACAGAAATTCCTTCTCTCAGGCAATCCTCCTGGCTGTAACCTGAAGGCAGTTCCTTCCCAGGTTCTCCAGCCAAGACAGAACTCATCAGAAACTTCTCACCTGCTTAGCCATAGCTAGTTTCTTCTGTAAATACTCAATTTGTTCCTCCACTGCTCGGATCTTGCGGAGGGCATCCTCATCAGCCATCTTTTTACTCTCCTTTTTCTCCTTGTCTTCCAATTCTTTCACCCTCTGCCTCAGTTCTTCCAGCTACAGCAAGGACAAACCAGAAATGACACTAAACACAAGAATGGGGCATGAACATTGTTAAGAGCCCATTTTCCCCACAATTCTCTGAAACATTGGAGAAACTGCCTTCAAAGCATGGGAAAAGAAAACCCATCTCATCTTGACAGGATAGTGTATTACTGGCAGATGGGCCATTAAGATGGACTGTAAGCCCAAGATCTTGATTTCAAAACCTTTGAAAATTCCATAGCATCTTTTTAGAGTAGGAATATTAGTCTTTTGCAGTTGTATATGAAAGGTATGTGGACGGAGAGCATCTGCTCCTTTAAGGGTGTCTGGTCAAGGACCTTTTTCAATACAAAAGGGGATAATAAGAAAAGGAGGAAGCCATAAACAAAACATAGAGAGACACAAACCTGACAGACAAATGATAAGGGAGGCAGTGACGAGAACCAAACCTGGTCAGTCACGCATGTGAGAGTGTGAGAACGTTTATTCCAGCAAGGTTATTTGACTGTGGACCCTGTCAATTGGGAAAATTGCGGGAGGGGATGGGGGAGAAGGAAACCAGAAACAAAATATACAGAGACACAGACCTGACAAAACAAACATGGAGACAAAGACAAGAAACAAGCCTCCCCAGTCACAATAGCTGATAGGCTACCAAGAAACTACAGGCCCCACTTCCAGGAAGATCAACCTGGACTTTGCAACTGATAAGACTGTAAACCAGGGGTGGATCCTGGACCAGGAGGGCTGTGGGAACTGATAGAACTGTACAAACCCAGGAGGGACGTGCAGAGGAAGGGAGAGCAAGGATGAACAAACTGGGGTTAGACAGAGAAGGGTATATAAGGAGCCAGTCACATGTAAAATGAGGGCAGTACACACTTGTCTGGCTCAGCCCTGCGGATGATCACCACAGCCTGTCCTATCTTCTTGTATCTTATTAAATATTTTCTTAACTTCTGTGTAATGTAACTCTCTGTCCCATGCGCATGTGTGCTGCATGGAGTAAGTGCTAGCTACAGGTAAGACCTGTATGTGAACAAGGTATGAGGGCGCAGGATCACAGGGGTACCAGACAGAGGGGCCGTGCTGGTACTTGAGGGATCTGAGAATGTGCGTGTGCTTGTGAACCTAGAGATTGCTCTGTGTGTGCCTGCACTATTGACGTTTTACCTCTACCAGCTAAAGAGGAGGAAGGGGACTTGTCTGTCTATGGTTATGTTTTATGAGTCCTACATGTTCATGCTATTGAAGGCAGCACCTTGTCTGAGGCAGTCTGACTGGCCATGTCAGTGTCCTCGGTATGTGTATGTCTCTGGGACATGTGCTCAGCTTCGCTGCTGGCTGAATCTGCAACTGAGAAAGTGGGAGCCATGTCCTTCAGCCTGGGCAAAAGGATCATCCCTTCCCAGAGGAAGACATCCCAAAATCTCCCTGTTCATCTCTCCAGACCATTCCAATCTCTCTTCTAAGTGACAAAGATGAGAAGAGGAACAATCTCCAGTTTTGAAGACAAAACCAACACAGTTCAGGTGCAGAGTTTCTGAAAAGAAGTTTTAAGTAACATGCTAAAGAGAAAAAGGGAAGAGAAATGAGATTTACCTCAGCTTTTGCCTTCTTCTCAGCTGCCATCAGCTGCACTTTGTCTCTCTGCTCTTTGGGGGCAGAGCGGTACATATCTAGCAACAGCTTCATCTCCTTTTGGCTCTCCTGGGCTTTCCTGGAGACAGGGAGATAGACAACTGTGAGAACACAGCAGGAAAGCTTCGCTGTTACATATCCAGCACTCCACCTCCCACATGGTATGCATATGGAGTCACCCTTGGCTCATCTTACCCTGGTAACATAAAATAGCCAACGAGTACAGGCTGGAGGTTGAAAAGAAACATGTTCAGGCACATGGGTTGAAAAGCCGAGAGCAGTGGGCTGGGGAGGCAGCATGTACCCTAACAGTAAGCAACAAACTATCCATCTCTGCTTTGGTACTGATCCAAGACAGGGAAGACTACTGAGCCCTTTATTAATAACCTGCTGCTGTAAAGCTTTATGCAATTGTTATGACAGCAACAAATAAAGATTACTTGACCCATACCATGAAGTATCTGGTTTGGTAATTCATGCTTTAGGCTGTCGTAGGAGAAATGTTACTACATTGTCCAAATCACAATCAGATATAGAGGGTGCCAGAAACCTCTCACTTCACTTCAGTGAAGCTAATCTCATAAAGGCGAGCTACTAGTCATCTCACACAGACACCCCAGTTTGGGCACTACTCAAGCAGGAAAGGGAAGGAGAACAACTCTTACTTGAGCTCAGCCTTCAGTTGCTTGATCACTTCAGCTTCCTTCTTTCTTCCATCTTCATGCTTCCCTTTCTCCTTCTCTTTGGACTCTCTCTCCTTCTCAGATTCCTTCTGCTTCTGCTTTTCCCGCTCTCGTTCCTTTTCCTTTTCTTTCTCTTTCTCTCGCTCTCTCTCTTTCTCCTTTTCCTTCTCTCGCTCCCTCTCCCTCTCCCGTCTCTCTCGCTCCCGTTCCTCTTCATCTCGCCTGGCCTTCATTTCATTAACATCTTCAGAAGCAGTCTTGGGGACAGACACTTGGGCAGAAGGATCATCAGGTTCCTGCTTGATCTCTGGAGGTTCCTCCTTTGTGTCTTCAGTGCTGGACTGGGACTGTAGGAGAGCACTACCACTGCGAGAGCGGATCTGTTGTGCAATAGCAAGAAAGAAGATACAAGAAAACAAATCATTAAGTTCTTAGCCAGAAATCTACCTTATCCCCCCTCCCTTGTCTTCCCAGATCCATGCTTACATGCCCCTTGCATAATTGCCACTCCTTTTCACAGAGCACTATACAGCTACAAAGGAAGACCATTCATTTGGTAAGTGGAAGCAGCAGAGTGTAAAGTTCCATCAAAAATTACATTGCATCCTGCATGCCATATCAGAAAGATTGATATTGCAGGCAAGGGTGACAGCATTCCCCCTCCTCTTAAGCACTCTCTGCTCTTTTCTGGCATTTCCTGCTCTGATACCTTGCTCAAGTCAGATTGGGCCTCTCTTAGTTTGCGCTTGTATCTTAACACCTCTCCCTTTAGTTGGTGGTTGTGATTTTGGAGGCTGCTGATGAGATGACGCATCTCCCGATTAATTGGGCCTACAAAAACAGAAACACAACTGTAAGAAACCACACTTTTGCCAGCCTTCTGCGAGGACTTTCACAGAGATGGAGAAGAAACTAAGTGACAATGACAAAGAACCAAAATAAGACTATTATCATTCTGCCGCACAACAGAGCAACACAACACAGTTGCAGGAAAAAGTCATGCCGGTTTTGCATGCAACCATAAGTCCTTGAAAATTCCCAGTCCTAATTTCCCCTTAACACTACCTTTTTCACATGTTCCTAAGGGAAATGTGTCGTGATACAAGAAATCTCTATGATTTAAATGCTAGTTTAGAAATAACTTCTTTATTTCCTCTGATGAAATTTGAAGATCACTGGTTTCCTATCCAGGTTGTCATTCCACACTTGTAAATGAATCCCCCCAAAAGTAATTTTTAATGATGCAAAATACTCTGTCATAAACCAAATTATTAGCAAAATATATGTATTTTGCAGCATCTAAAAGGAAGTCAGATAACATAGCAGGCCAGAGGAACTGGACTCCCATAAAACATGTGAAAAGCTTTGTTTTTTGAGATACAAAACAAGTATTTAACAATAACAGACAAAGAATCAAACAAGGTGTTATACTGCAATGCAGCCTCTAATGGGCATTGGACAGGGAGGTGTTTGTTTTTAAGCACAGCAGAAAAGCTCCATACCTGCTTGTTCATTGGCAGCAAGTGTCTGTTCAAACTCTATCCTCAACATCTCATATTCTTTGCGGACTTGTGCCAGGGTGTCCTCTAGCTGAATCACCTCTGTGCGTAGTTTCTTGTGAAGGCTGACCTCGTCCCTCTGAGGAGTAAGAAGGGGACAGAACTTGGTGCTGTGACCTTGGCGTATCTCTCACCTCATCTACATGAGGTACCAGAACAGATGAATTATTGCCAGGAAGATAAATTTCCTGAGCACTCCCGACCCACCCAGACCCAGCAGTGATGGTCAACAGAATGACAATGTTCCCTAGTCTGATGGAGCAGAGGTGCTACCTCGATTAGTTCCACCTGGCGCTGGTGTGTGGTCCGGGTGCCGTGAAGCAAAGTGCGGGCCTCATCAAGATGTGCCTTCAGCTGGAGACTCTCATTATACAAAACAGAAAATTGGGACTGCATGCAGCGATATTCTGGGGTCTCCTTCACAGCCTCTTCCACTGCTCGTCGCAGCTCAACCTAGTCAGGATGCAAGAAAATGCGACATAAAGAAAAGTTATCTCCTTGTCTTTGATATCTGTTTTGCAAGGCAGGAGAACAGTGAATCAAGCTGCCACAAGCAAAGGCAAAAGCAGAACTTCAATAGCATCACTGTGAAGTAGATGCAAGTGATATGCCTCAGTATCAATTTAACAAGTCTATGCTTTCTCTATATGCACTAGGCTGTTCCTCTTGCATAGTCACATGACAAGAGTTTTTGATTATCAGGTTCTGCAACAGTTTCTCTCAAAGATACGAGCTTGGAAAACACAATATACCTTTTCAATGGATTTACTGTAAAACCATAATCACCTAAATCATTGAAGATGGACACATAGAAAAGTAGATAGAAAACTAGAGAAAATACATGTGCAAGTAGGCATTATGTTAGCTTTCTACCTGTAAGAGACATAATAACTGAAAGGAAGAGAAATGACAGAAAGCAGAAGTACATAATCTGAATTTTCCTTACTAAAAAAAGTTAGCAAATGATTGTGACTACCAGCAGTGAAACAGACACATATATACACACATACAGCTTAACACTAACTAAGAGAAAAAGAAAGTTGTAAGCCAAATGGTATTTCTCTCAAAACAAACTCATGTGGATAAACAGAATCTAGAGGTGCCTCAAGACAATTTCTGGAATCTCATCTCTGAAACTTAGGTTATCAGCTCAGACATTTCTTATAACAGGCTAACAGATCTATTGATCACTAAGATAAAATTTAGATTATTCTCTGTATCATGTACTTATCTACTATAAAGTCACAGCTTTTTGTGTTACCACCTTTAAGATACAAGTAATTCACACACTGCTTCCTATCTATCCATTCTACCACACTGGGAAAGATTTAAGTTCATCGACTCTTGAAAGAGCCTAGCTCTCCCACACGAGTACCCCGATTTTTAAAGTTCTCTAGTTCCACTTGCACAGGGCAGGGGGAAGGTGGAAGCGGGGTCAATACTTATAAAGAGGTAAAATTAGTTTTAACTAGACATCATTAAAATGTACTGAATAGAAATGGAAAACAGGAAATAAGAAACCATTACAATTTCCAACGATGACCACATGGTGTCACCAATGCACTAAACTGCAAGTGTAAGTCACATAAACTTGCTAAATTGTACCTTGTACACAATATAACCCAGCTAAAGTGCAAGCACAGAATAGTATTAATGAGGTTTTCCAGAGACACAGTACAGCAAGACAGAGGGCAACCAACCACACAGAACACCTTCATCCTCAAATAGGTACAGATGTCTCACCTTGAGTTTTTCATTCTGTGTTGTTACTTCCTCAAGATCCTGGCGTAGTTCCTCCAACTCACTGAGGCGATTCCCCGCAAGCTCTTTATTCTCTTCCAGCTCTGCATTCATCTCCTCAAACTGTTGGGGATAAACTGCTTGTAAATCCTACTGTTAATGTAGCTACTGAGGGTACTAATTAAGTAACTGTTTATACAGTAACAGAAATTACAGACTTAAGTCAGGTAACATTACCAAGTGAGACAGAGTCTACTTCCATCATGTCTGTTTCATAAGTATGAAACTTGTACACAGACAAAATGGCTTGCCCAGAGTCATCCAGATTTGTGGCAAAGGAGGTATCTAAATTCTGTTCTGATCTATGGCCCTACACACAAGCTCTCTCTGACTTTATTCTTCTCCTTGCCCACAACCAAGCCCCTGACATTACCTTGCGGGCATTAATGGTGATTGTGCCCCCATAGAGGCTGCTCCCAGCTCCATACACCTTGTAGCCTTTGGAATTTACCTGCAAAAAGGGCAACAGATTTAATCAATACTCAATTAAATGCCAAGACTGCTGATATAGCATATTCAAGACCAAAGATGATACACTACAGATTCTCACTTCTCACAGCAAAGTACTGTAAGATGATGTCACACATCTCAAAACTACACCCATTTCTCTGGCTTGCTGGCAAAAAGGATGGTGCTTACTCGTTCCAGAACATCCGCTAAGTGCCGGTTGAGCCTCTGCTCCCTCTTGCGTATCTTGTCAATATCCCATTGAAGGTCATCAATCATAGTCTCCAAAACAGACACCCGAGATTCTGCCGTCTCCACTCTCTCTTGCAGCTTGGAGAACTGCAATCACAAGAGTGTTTCAGCCTGCATACTAAATAGAATCAGTATTTTCTGAGACTGCTCAGTATTAATTTTTGTCTTATTCATCATACCCTGGATTCATGCATTTTCCACCCATCTTTTGCTGTGCCAACAGACTACTCAATGAACTGTCCTGAATTTTACACTGGCTGAATCCCAACACAGTAATGAAAATAAGACAAAACTGAGAATGGAGGAAGAGCAAGAAGCTGGTAATATCTAGCAGAGTACAGAGGCAGCCACCTCAGCTTATTCAAAGGCATTTTTTCTTTTAAATCTTTTCAATCCATGTGTTCAACTACTCTACAAACCACTGAAATGCTTGGTGGTCTAACACTGAGCAAGGTCAGTGTTAACACAGTTTTTAAATGAACTGAAACCTCTGAAACAAATACTGCCAATAATGTGAATCCCTTAATGACTGGGATCACCTTGCAATTAATGTCATTACATTTTCATACATGATGCAGAGAAACCAAGGAATTTGAAATGACAGAGATGTCACATCAAGTGTCTCAATGTTTACAAAACGATCTTAGCATCAGCTTACCACTTCCTCTGCTCCGTTTTCTTTTAAAATTAAATCCATTCAACTCACTGGTTTGGTTACACTCAATTCATTCAGTGATGTAACAAGCAAATCAATCCAAATTACACAGAAAATCTATGTACAGTTCTCCACAACAACAACCTTTTCCATAACCTTTGTTCAGAAGGCAACTTTCAAACTGTGTTGCTCCTGTCCCTCTCCAAGGCAATAACCTGCTTTCCAAACTATGGTAACCAATAATTATTCTAAGCAGGACCTCAAAGCAGATTTCTTTCTCTATCCTTTTTATACCTCCTGAGACATGATACGGTGCTTCTCCTGAAGAACATCAGCCAGCTCCTGCAGCCGTCCATTTTCATGTGAGAGGTAGGTATTAAGCTCCAGGACTGCTTCTTCCATCAATGAAATATCTGAAAGATGCATAAAGAAAAGGGAATGAACAGAAATCAAGGAAAGTTGTTTTTAATTCTTAAACAGCAAAGAGAGAAAAAAGAAAACAGAAAAGGAAATTTCTGGTTTTAACTTCTGCCTACTGTATCTCTCCAGCAGGTGGTTCCCGAGGGTCTGATCTCCAGCCACACAGAGCTCTGACTTGCATTCACTAAGCAAAAGGCTCTGCAGTTTAACATACTACACGTTTCTGATTGTCAGTTACCATCCCCTAATATCAGAGATTATTCCAATTGTGTCAGTATCAGCAACACAGAACATGCCCTTTTAACCCAGTGACACCCTAATGCAGATCAAATTCACACATAAGCATGCTACAACAGGTGGCTTGAGCTAACATACCAGATGACAATTACAGCAACTGAGTACAGGCTTACATTGCACTAATGCCAATGCTACCATAGAGTTTAAGACTGCCAACCAAGGACAATAATGCTTCACTACACCAATGCTAGACTTGCCAGACCTCCTTGATCAGAGCATATAGAACACTGGACAGAAGGCAAACCAAGGATGAGTTGATATTCCACCTAAATTTTCATTCAAAAGATTAAAATTCTAACCTGAAGCTAATGAAGTTTTTCAGAAAGTCATCTGAGTGTAAACTGAATCTGCTACATTAATTTTCAGAAGCTAGTCATTTGACTTTCTTCTGCAGAACTCTGCTTTGTGTTCAAAACTGACAGCTACACTAGGCATACCAAAACGACAGATGGCCACCATTTTGCTCAAAACTCAGTGAAACTGAGGAGCTCGTTATTCCTACACCTTTTACTAAACTGCAAGTGAGAAGGAGTCCAACACCAGTTTGCAATACTGATTTCACTTCTTCACTTGTAAGCATGTTTATGCAGTGCCTGAGGAAGCTGGATGGTAAGATTCAACTGTAATCCGTAACTTCTCAGGTGCATGAACACACCACTGTTAGAAACACACTGGGCAGACTTCTCAGCATTCAAATTTAGAGGCAGTTATAATACACTTCCAGCATATAGTACCACTTTTTATTAGAGGTTTTGGTTATCGAGAGTTTGGAAAGCCAAGCCAATTTATTTTAGAAAATAAATGAGCATGAGAAGGACTAGGCCTTAATGCTTACAATGCAGAATCACGTCTAAGCTGGGGGTAGATGAGGATTCTTAAGTATCAGCCAGGGATCAGCCACCTTGGTCATACCTCCACTATTCAGCTTGTGGGACAGCACATCCACTTTCTCCTGCAGTTTGTCGTACATCGTCACAATCTGGGCAACAGCACGGCGGGAGGACTCTACACGCTCTTGCAGCTGAGATTCTATCTCCTCACTAGTGCTGCTGGCTAGAGTGGCTAGGAAGGAGAATGCCGGCTCCAGTCCTTCACCTGGGAACAGAAAGAGGTGCAAAAAAGTAAATGTGCTCTGGCAGGCAACATACGGCTAGACTTCATAATCAGAGAGCATCTGTCACCCTTTAGAAAGGGACATCAACATTGTCTACAGCCGAAAATCCACCTTTTCCACTGTCCCCAGCCAGGTGCCTCACCTCGTTCCCTCTCATCTTTGCGCTCCTGATTACTATCCGAGTCTGGTTCAGGTTCTGGTACCACCAGAGCTTTTCTTTCAGACAAAAGGTCTCCAAGACCTTGGTCCAGGTCGAAACGTTTAAGGATGATGCGGATATTTTCATCAAACTGAATGTTGGGACAGGCAAGACAAAACAAAGAATGGATTTGAATAAAAGGAGTGCAGTGGAACAGAAGAAGAGACAAGAGAACAGTGTATATAAAATAACAAAGCATGTTACTAACCTGATTCCAGTATCGATTGATAATTAGCAGAGAGGCATCATCAGTGGCCTGCCGACGCTCCAGCTTCTCAATGTGCTCCCGTAGCTCATCTTCAATGGCTTGCCGCTGGTCCAGCATCTCTGCTAGTTTCCGGTTCTTGGTCTGTAGGGTCCGGATGTCCATCTCCTCCTGTGCAGAGGCACAAGTCAGGGCACGTTGCACACAAGTCAGACCACTGGGCTCATACAGAAGGCAGAGAGGTTTTTTTTTTCTCCAGATGAAAAAAAGCAAGAAGTTGAGTGGGGGTGTGCAAGGAAGACATACCGTTGAAGAAACACCACCAAGCTTAATGGTCTCCACTGTGGTCCCTGAATCTTCAACCCCCGCCTTCTTCTCTGGAGGTGCAGAAGGGCCAGGCTCTCCAGCTGTCCGTTTATTGCCAATTCCAGACATGGTGGCCAAAGCATATAGACTCCTGCCTTCCGTAAGTTCTTCCTGAACATTAAAGAACACTATTAAAAAAAACCAGCAAACACACACCCACACAATCAACTCAGTTTAGGGTTTTTAACATACTGATCCATCATGGTAACAAGATGCTGAACACAGTACAGACCATATAACTCAAAAGGTTTTGGAAAATGCTGGTCAAACATTAAGTCTTACAAGACACCACTAGGATTAGCACTGCAAACAGCAAGCTGATAGGAAAAAAAATCCACTGCTCTGTAATGTTAAAATGGAAGAACTGTACCTTATCACACTCTTTGGAAAAAAATCTTCACGCAGTTCAGTCTCTGCTTCTTTGATCTTTCTGTTAACAAAAATGATCTGGGTTAGACTTTAGCAGGCAGCTGAGACTGTGTATATGTGGCACCAGTTCACTTCATACCAACCAAATTGTTCTTACTGTATCAACATTCAAAGTCAATTAAAGCCGAGGGCAGCAACACCTTGAAGACGAGCTTACATAGAGATCTTACAAATGCTATGGAACTGAACAGTGATTCCGAGCCAAGGTTTGTAAAGACCCATTTGAAGAGTTTTCCTGTGTATCAGGAGAGACACAGACATATTTGAAAAGTATTTATCCCCAAGTTAATGCAATCTGGAAAGCTCTGGACTACTGGTTACAGAATCACAAAATAGTTGAGGCTGGAAGGGATCTCTGGAGATCACCTGCTCAGTGCTCCTGAATAAAACAGGGTCAGCCAGCGCAGGCTGCCAAGGGCTTTGTCCAGTCAGCTTTTGAGTATCTCCAGAGATGGAAACTCGGCAATGTCTCTGGGCAACCTATCCCAGTAAGCTGATGACCCTCAGCATTAAAACAGTTTTGTCTTACGTTTGAACAGTATTTCTTGCAGTTCCCTAAAATATTATTTAGCAAAATCACAAATATCTCCTTAAAGAGTTTCCAAAACAAATACAGCAGCTAGTGATGGAAAAGAAAACCAATTAGATCTTGATTAGACGTAAGCAGCATTCTTCTCCCACATTCACTGATGCTGTGCCAAGTCAATCCACAGATCTCTCTCTACCTCTTAATGAAACCCAAAAGTAAATGAAATGCAGACCATACAAGTAAGATTTGTATTGTTCCATTTAAATCTATAATGGCATTTATAGCTAAACTAAGGGTTACAGACTGAACCTGCCAGTTCTTATGTATTTGCTTTACTTGAGCAGTCCTACTGAAAGTAATAAGGCTACGGTATTTTTAAGATTAAGCTGGGACACTGCTTTGCCAAATCTTATCATTTAACAAGCACTTTAGCTTGGCATTGCCCTTCACCATATGCAAAACAATATAAAGATTATTTCTAAATGAGTTGCTGAAACAGCACATATGTTAAAAGACAGGCTACAGAAACACTATAAATATTAAGTACATCTCAAAATTAAAAAATAAACAAAGACAACTTCCACTTAACCATTTTCCTCCTTTTAGCAGTGGAATTCAGTGGGCATTGATTTTAGCTAGAATGACTAGGCCACTGGAGGGGTGGGGGAAACAGCTGTCACTAAAAACATCTGCTACCTATCAGTCCAGCGAGCCACCAGTGACTACTGCCTTTCACATTTTTTGTCCACGGACAAAATATTTCTTCCATTGCCTCCTAACACCATCTAGCCACCCCTCTCGCCACTACTCAGTTCCTCATATACTGTACGCCAGGACCTGACCCACTAAGTTTTCATAACCAAAGACCCTCTCTTTCATTTAGGATCTCAACCTTAACCTCAGTCCCAGGCTATTCACATTCTTCTCTCCCCAAACAGATCACACAGTCATCAAAGATTGACTGTCCTCCCCTACCAGGAAATCAGCTTTGTCTTAATCCCTCTCTTATGGTTAAAACCCTCTTACACAGAGAGCAAAATACACCTTGACCTGGCACTCCCCACACCTTCAACTGGCCGAAAGTCATCTACTCTGACCACCATCAATCACCTGCAGAGAACAAACTTCCCCAGGCCCAATACTTAGCCACTTATCTACAACCCATGCCCACCAACCGTGTTTGAGCCCTTTCACATGCTCATGGCACCTCTAGTCAAGAAACCTTTCAGAGCTCACCATTCCACTTTTGACACACAGCAGCCACATTTCATTTTCATCCCTATACTTTCATGTTTTGTTCATATAATCCACAGCCCTTCGGAGCTCCCCACAAACCTGTCAGCCACCCATTCAAATCCCAGAGATTTCCCCCAGAGGCACCCCCCTACACGGGGTACACAAGCTCCACATCACCCACCAGAGACTCCTCTCCACACAGAGCAAGAAGCCCACTCCAAACCGCCACTGACTC
>NW_009191000.1:24344-37718 GCF_000690835.1 Fulmarus glacialis | reverse complement strand
AGGTGCTGGAGCGTGTCCAAAGAAGGGCACCGAAGCTGGTGAAGGATCTAGAGCAGAAGTCTTATGAGGAGTGGCTGAGGGAACTGGAGTTGTTTAATCTGGAGAAGAGAAGGCTGAGGGGAGACCTCATCGCTCTCTACAACTACCTGAAAGGAGGCTGTAGTGAGGGGGGGGTTGGTCTCTTCTCCCAAGTAACAAGCGATAGGACAAGAGGAAATGGCCTCAAGTTGCTCCAAGGGAGGTTTAGATTGGATATTAGGAAAAATTTCTTCACCAAAAGGGTTGTCAAGCCTTGGAACAGGCTGCCCAGGAAAGTGGTGGAGTCACCATCCCTGGAGGTATTTAGAAGAGATGTAGATGAGGCGCTTAGGAACATGGTTTAGTGGTGGACTGGGCAGTGCTAGGTTAACGGTTGGACTCGATGATCTTAAAGGTCTTTTCCAACCTAAACGAATCTATGATTCTATGATGTGTGATTAGGCAGAACACAGCAACGTTGTTTAGATTTAATCAACCCATTTTATTCAGATCTGCTATCCGGATGGTAATGGGCTGTGTAAGTGCAGAACTATCAAATGTCGGAGCAACTAAAACAGTAAGAACATGTTGCAGGGTCCACTTGACAACAGAATTGTCGCTTGCTTTCCCTCATACACATAAACTCCTAAAACTACTTACACAGAATGAAAAAGGATGAATCACTTCATTTATACACAGACATCAAATGGATTTAGATATGGATTAAAATTATACTAAGCAGCTAAAACAAAACTGGAAGCCAGGATGGGAAGAGCTGGCTGTAGCTAGCACCTGGAACCTGAATTCTGTAGGCGATGCCCATTAGCCTACAATGCCGAGCTAGTTTTGCCTTGTTCTGCTTTGTGACTTCTGCCCATCTATTTGATTGTGGTAATAGTTCTGCAAACTCAGTGCATGCCTACCTATTTTCAGCGAAAGAAAACACTAAATGAGTAAATCAAACGTAATATCAAAAGCTAGTCTTGACCTCTATACAAGCTACTGAAAACACCCTACGGAGTGTCACATAATTGATCTATCTCCTCTCCCCTCCCTTCTTTCAAGAGTAATTATAAAGAAGAGATTAAGGTGTGCCAGACCATTTGGCTATTCAGGAGCCAAAGAGTTTTACAGCACAGACCAAATTTAAGACAGTAAAATGTGTTACCCACTGAACCACAAAATCTCTGAGAAAACTCAGAAATACAAGCAGCTTTCTGAAATAAACCACAATCTCTTCCTCCTACTGTCTCCAAAGCCTGTAATGCCAAACCAAAAAAAACCCTGAAAAAAACAAAACCTGGTGATATATAAAAATAAAAGTACAACTGAACCATTTTTGACATTTCTCTATCACTCTTAAAAATAGTAATAATCTTGAGCTATTGAAGTTGCTGAAAGAAAATAAAAATCAATGCATTTTCACTTAGCACTTTTGAAAAAGAAAAGGATTACTTGGTATTTCAGCAAAATGCTCTAAAGCAGCTTTGTAACAGAGTCCACCACAACTTACAAACAAAGCTCTTCATACTCAAGCATTTACTGCACCCCAGAACTCGATACTTGGAAGGGAATACAGGCAAGACTGCACTTCCCAGTGTAAAGTACTGGGCAGAGCAGTTACTGGTACCAGTACCATGTCTGGGCTGCATAACCTGCAGTGTTCTGGGGCTCTATAAACAGCTGCCCCGTGCTCTCATGTGGTATACACGTAAAGCAGGGACTTCAGAAGTGTCTACTGAGGATTTTATCCATTTAATAAAGCAATTTATTTCACATAACATGGAAATTGCCTTTGGTTTATGCTCTCATTGCTTACCACTTAGCCTCAATCCAGCAAGCAATGATGCGCAAATTGAGGATGGGGCTTTGTTGATGATTTTTTGGGGGTTTTCTGTGGGGTTTGGGTTTGTTGCTTTTTTTTTTTTTTCTTTTTAATAGCATAAATGGAAAAATTTACAAGCTTCAACTTCAATGTGTACCAACAGGTCTGGAACTGGGGGCTTTTAAGCGTTTCTCTGCATTTCCCAGTTTTTTTGGCTCGTCACAAATTTTAGGTTTGTAACCATGGGCAGGATAAAAATGACCAGATTTCTGATAGGCATTAAGAATCTTCTGCAAATCATTTTAAACTATTCAAAGCTGTCTTTGAAAGTGGTAAATGGTTGAACCTTCCCTTAATACAGGCAGGGTGGACATAAAATTGTATATTTTATAGTGAATCACACATATCGCTCATAATAATTAATAGCAACAGCCAATGTAAAAGACAACAAGAAAAAATAGCATCTTGCAAACAATCTGTTTCTTATCTCATATAAGAGAACTAGAGTCACCAAAAATGCTTTAAAACAAATGTTTTATATGCCAACAATTTTTCTGTTGTTTCCGATTCCTCTCTGTGCATACAAATGCATAAAATGTAAAACCCAGCAAAGATGGAAAGCAGAACATTTAAAAAAGCTGATTTAATTCTGCACAAAACCTTTACTCCTACCATTAAAAAGTACAATTTATTACTACTGGAAAGCGTAAGAAGTAGAAAGTGCTCTTGAAAAATAATAACTGCTTCTACCAGCACACCAGAGACCTCTACAGAAGATGTAGGAACCATTATCTCAATTTTACGTATGGTGAAAATGAGGCAAGGACAAACATTACTGAAATGAGGCTACGGCAGGTAAAAGTCTGACCTGCTTAATTACGACCTTTTAACATTTTAGGCTACACTCAAATACAGGATGGAATTTTTTTTTTTTTCTTTCCAATATCCAGTTGGAAGAAGAAGATGCTATACAATATCCATGGGGATCTTGCAAGCTCTGAAGCTGTTTCCCATTACTCACACTCCCTTTGCAGGTCAGTTTTCAGTTGAAAGATTTGTTAATGTGATATGGCAATCTAAATTAAACTCTACTGCAAATTTTCAATGCTGGACAGTTATTCACAGCATCTCTGGTCAACAGCAGACAGGGTAGGGGGAAAAAAAGACAGTGTATTCTCCCAGGTTTTATCATAGGCAATGCCAGTTTGAGAATAAAACAGGCAATTTGCATTTCTCAGAGTTATTGTTTCAAGCTGCCTGCAGACTCTGGCACATGTCATCACACCAATTTAACTGAGCTTTAGCTATTACAAGCATTACAAATAAATGTCTAAACCCTAGATCATTACGTATGTTAAGGCTATTCAAACAGCAGGTTACATTCTAGTGTTAAAAATCTGCTTTCCTGCTCCTCAATCTCTACAGTAATTTTCTGCCATATCTTTCTTTTGTACTTTTTCAAAGAGATCACATGTATATATTCAACATACTTAAAAATAAAAAACCCAAATGAAAAACAGTCTGAAATGTTGCAGAACATGGATTCAGTCGATGTGTAATTCTGCTGTTAGCAAGCACTTGGACTCACTCCCTGCCCTAAGACCAAGCCAGCAAAGGAGCCCAGGGCAGGAGGGACTGCTGCTCTCAAGCCTCTGAACTGAGTCCTTCCAGGATGCAAACCAGCAGCATCTCTTTGCCCTCCCAATTTTCCTATGAACAAAGACGTGGTCAGTGTCATACGCTCAAAATCAACTCCTGGCTGCTATTTACTTCCACAGAGCAGTTGGAGGAGCATCATCCCCAGCTGGAATGTGGGCTGGTGCTGCCAAAAGGCCAGCGTTGGGGCCTCAGAGTCCACCAGCAGGCTCAGCAGCCTTTTCCTCCCTCCTGGGTGTCACTGCCCATGGTCAAGGTCAGCTCTGATATGGTGTGGCTGTATAAACTTGGATCAGGCTGCTGGGAAAATAGCTAACTTGTGAGAGCTGCATGAGAAAGAGCTGTGAGAAACCTCATCCAGGGCCTCCCCCATTGACAGAGGACCTGCATTTAAACTCAGGACCTTGGTCCTTGCCTGAGCTGTGTTGTAGGTATGCTTGCACCCAGCCTTGTACCTTGCTGACTTGACCTTCTGGCTTTAGCTTGGACCTGCCTTGTCACGATGGATTTGTCTGGTGATGACTGGACAATTGGGCGTACCTCTTCTTCAGACAGCGTAGGACTGTGTCCCTTCTCAGGGAGGACCTTACTGCTGCCTTGCTGTCACCCTCAGCTCCTGACTCTCTTGCGGACCAGCTTGCCCTTGCTGCTCCCTGACAGCCAGTACTCAAACAGCAGGGTCAGGATTTGAGACTTTCACATGGTAGCAAGGCAGGTTAATGTATTTCTTAAAATCTGAAACCTCACTAACTTATTGCTCAGATGTAGCCCTATCTGTAACCACTTGGATTAGAAGCTCAAAAAAATTAAGTACAGATGATGAAGGGAAATACAGCAGCATCAAAACAAACACACAAAAATAAGGACCAGCTACCTGACCCCTGAAAAAGCCTAAGACTGACCCTTGGTAGCCAACAGCAAGCGATATTCTCTTGCCTCAAAAAGCATTCTTCTGAAAACTAAAAAAGAAAATGATTGGACTCAAAATTGTTAATTTTAAATTTATTTTCCAGCCTATGTCTGTCATTATGATCAATGATGGACTACAAACCAAAAGGGTTAAATGAGATGCTGGGTAAACTGCTGTTGCTTTGCTTATCTTTTGAGTGTATCGCTGGCCACAGCTGGATGAGCACACTGCATGTAACAGACTAGGTGGACAGGGCTACCAGCATATCTCTGGTGAACTACATATACTAGTGACACTAGTCACTAGTGTCATTCAATTTTTTTTATTTGCACATAAAAATGGTTTCTGAAGACATAACTTAAGATGAGTTTGTTTCTCCCTAATCACTTGATTACCACAACCAAAAGTTGGAACTGGGACAAGAGTACTTAGAGAGCTTAAACGACAGATGTCATCCCATTTCCGAGAGGATGTGAAAGGATATTCAAGCAGGGATATGACTTTCTCTTTAGCAAGAATGAAAAATAAATTGGATTTGCTCTCTGTTACCTTTATGAATCACAGTTTCCCATTTGTCTGTGGTGACAGATTCCTGTATTTCCCAGAGGAAAATACAATTTTCCTTGAGGAAGGGGAAGCAAAAGAGAAGGTGAATCAAAATGTTTTGATTCTTTCAGCTCTTTCTAAGGAAACAACTTGATGAATTCATGCATATGGCTGCCCTTTCCTGGGGGTCTTGTACCTACAGATGTATCTGCAGAGTGGGATTAAGTTCCCTAGGCCACCAGAAAAAAAAGGGACACATTAAATACATTACTAATTAGTACATTACTCTTTGGCATATCTTTGATGACTTGATCCATCAAAAAACTATTCCTTCTAATGGAGGAATATTAACATGAATTTGATCTAGATGCTCTCCAGCCCTCTCCAGATGTTCTTCTGGCCACCAAGTTATTCCTCTGCTCACTGACAGAGTTCACACTGAGCTGTCTCACTAAACACATACATGTATATATCTGTGTACATTTGGACAGCTTTAGGGTGGGTTTTTCTTACTTGACCAAGGGCTAAGAAAAAACCAGAGAGTAAGCAATACCCTGAATGCTGGGGATGCACAGAATGAGCTGCCTAGTTTCATAAAAACTCCTCCCCTTCATGAATACCCCTGGCTGGGGGGGGGAAGTCTTTTTAAGAGACACTTTATTAACTTACTATCTTTTATAATGAAGGCTAGAATCCTCAACCCTTCTCATAACATTACAGAAAAGGCATCCAAAGATGAAAGGGCATGTTCAAAGCAGCACAAATATATGTTACCATTATTTGATGATCAGCTTCAGGTTAAACCTGTCTACCTTGAGACTGGAGATTAATAGTGATAGCTTCTTTTAATGACTGTAGAAATGCCACAGTGCCTGCCAATAACAACTTGAGCAATGAACAGGTTGCTATAGAATGTATTGTTTATGCACCACTGACTGCAATCTCTATACAGAAAATTTAATAGACCCTTTTTTCCCTCTCAGCAAGCTTATATGGTTGGGGATTTAGAACTGCATTATTCCTTATGACCTGACTTATTTATCATGTCAATCATAGTAATGATGTGTCAAAATTATCACAATTCTGAAGCTTTCCTTTTATCATAATTTTGAGAGTGTTCTTTCTCAGCATTATAAGTACACATGACAGAAGAGACATCAGAGGCATAGATTTCATGCGTGGCTCTAACAAATTCACAGGGTTAAATAGCTACTTCTAGAGCCAAAGCACCATGGAATAACTTCTTCCATTTTTCTAATTCAGTTCTTGTAATAGCAGCTAGACACACAGCTGCAACTGCACTTAAGGAGAAAAGATGGGGAATAAAACTGCACAGAGTCAATTGTCAAAGGTCAAATTAAGATGTTGGAATTTACAGGTCCTGACCCACCTAACACCATGCAGTTGGCCTTCTGATACCACCAGTCAGATTTAAAATTACAACTTTAGCAATTAGTAAGACTGAAGAATTAGACAAGCAGGTTACTTATTGGTGAGACTGTCCTTCCCTGTCTAAACAAAAAGCTTTGTCAAGGACTCCAGTTAGGGAAGGGAAAATAATGCAGATGGAGAGATTTAGCCCTTGCTGAAACAGAAGTTTCAGACAAGTGTGCGTGCAAGGTCACAGCCAGGCTGATAAAGGTGACTGTCTCAGCAGCTCAGGTGCAGCATTCCTCAGAGCAGGTTTCTGAACAAAATACTGGACTGCATCAACACCAAGTTATTGACTCAGAGAAATTAAAGGATGAGAAATAGTTAACAACAGGAGTTCTGTCAGAGGTACAACATATATTCTTTTGGTTCAATTTTCTAGAGCCTGAGGTTTGAAAGAGATGGAAGCCTCTTTGAAAGGGTCTGGACAGCATTCTAAATTTCATGTACCATAAGTTTCTCTCAGTCACAGAAGATTAATTCACCATTTACTCTGTAGGCTAGCAAGAACTCGGGAAGCAGGTAGTGTGTGCTGTCCTGGAGGAGAAAGACAGCAAAGTCCTGTTCCCTCTGGGGCTTGTAACTGTGGCTGAAACCATTTTTAAATGTAGTTACAGTCAAAGAGATTTTTAACAAGTTTGAATGCACACCTAACATTGTTACATCCTGAAATATGGATTGTCTAACCAGCAGCCTGTGTTGCAGCATAATTTTTGCTACAATAGCTGTCTGAAATGATACTAAACCCAAGCTAACCCTAGACAGGTTGAAAAATACCTGTCAAGTACGGTTCCAGCAGCATCGCCGTGAAGCCTGTTTGAAGTATGCAACTTATGGATTAGCAAAAATACCTAGCTTAATAAAGACTAATAAAACAGAAACAGCTTGTTCTGTGGAAACTCTGATGGAGCTGCAGAACACCTGCTGCTGAATCACAAGGGTGAGCATGTCTCAGGGGACCCTAGAATCAACAAAAGAGAAATGACATGGCCCTCCAGCAGGTAGAGTTAAGACAGACAGGTCCACAAAATGAACTGACAACAGCCAGCAAGAATTGCTTAGTTAGAAGAAAAGCTGTAGGAGCAGTTACTCATTGGAAGGAGATTTAAGTTAAGCATATAACCTACTGTTATTTCAAAAACAATTAAAAGCAAGCAACCCTAAGCAAGATCTCTCTCTCTCTCAAAAAAAGATAACTTTATTTCTAAAGAAGTTAAGATTTAAGTTGGAATAGAATGAAGATTTCACAATTTAATGTGTGTAGAGTATTTGCTGGTACTTTGGGGTGCTTCCTTTGGAAAATAAGTTACAGTGCAAAAGCATTCTCATGTTGCAGATTCACTGGACTTTTAAGCCTCAAAACCAATCCATCCTCGTCTCAGGGAAACCCATCTCTTTAGGACACTTCTTTGAATATTCGGGATGGTAAACCTCCAAAGATAACCAATGCAGACCTGACCACCAACTTGCCTACCACATCTGGTCACCCGTGCACTAACAAAATGCTTAATGTAGTCATTATTTTACTGTCTAGGATAAGAAAGGAAATCTTGGAACTACATTTCCAATTCCCAATTAAAAGATAGATTTTTTTTTTTCAAACCTGCACTCACAAAATGATATTCATTCTGATGTGCAGACACACATCCTTCTACAGAAGCCAAGATTTGCTGTTTGTCTCTATACAGGTTTAGAACTGCACTACTAAATGAAGGTATAACGGGTCAGATCCTCAGCCAGAATATTTTGCTACTGATCCCTTTAAATTCAGTAGACAAAGTAATTTATTTTATCTTACTATTTGGTATATATCTATATCTCTATATAAATCCAGTTATGATAACTCCATCTCTTAAAGAAACACTGTTGTCCAGAAGCAAAGGAATGGTTTGCTGAATGAGTAATGACCAAAAGAAATGAGATTTGTTCAGAACATGATTTGAGAGGAAGCTGATGAGCACACTAGAGCTTGCTTGGAGTTTTCAGGCTAAAAGTCACAAACGCCTGCTTCACCAGAGAAGAGTTCCCAAGGGGAAAAGCTGGTGAAGACCCACAAGACTACACTGCAGAAAGGGTCACCTTTGGAATGTGACAGCAGAATCGTTAAAGCCAGGACATGAGACTACAGGTCGTATCTTAAGGCATAAATCCAACTTGCAACTAAAGGTTCATGGGTTACAAGAAACAAAAATGAAGTTAAAATAGAGTTCAAAGGGAGATCAGTCTAGACCTGCCTACAGCAGTTTTCTCTTCTCCTATGGCCAAAAGAGTTTGACAATCACTGTTACAATTATGTTAACTATATATGTAAGCTCCATATATATTTATAAAACTACATTTCAGAGTTTATATTATATCACAATTTTGTGGCTAAGAAAATATCAGCTCGCTGAACAACTGCAGAAATGCATTTTAACCTGCTCGGTGGCACCACACAAACGCCCTCCCTCTTTCTTTTCTTTTGGAGATGTTCACTGATTTGACAACATGCTTTAATATTCGTATGGTAATAACTGTAACTGTGATAACATTAAGATCGATTTTCATTACTGGTGCCATGACTACCTTTCATTCATCCCCCAAAACAGCCCTTCTAAAGGGGAAGTGTTTGCAAAACAAGTTCTATTATTGTACATTTGTGCTTTCTTGGTCAAAAAGAGCAGCTGGAGAGTTAACTTCTAACAGACCTCAATCTTCTTTTAAAATTGATTTTTGTAAATGAAAACTGTAGTCTCACTGTTTCAAAACCTTAATGGAGAACTGAAAGTTGAAACATATATCTAAATCTACTTAAATAAAAGGTAAAAATCAGCCAAAGTCTCTGCAAGAATAGAATCTGTAGCACAAATCTCATCTAATCACTTTCCTGCCATTGGAGGGTCCTCAGATGTACTCTGGTGTCTCTTGTTCTGTTCCTAAGACGCATTCCCAATTAGTCTCTCTAAGACTGAAGTATTTTGGTGTTGTGCTCAATATAGGATATCTCAGTGAAATATAATGACCTGTTATATACAGAAGGTCAGATCAGATTACTGCACACTTTCATATAGCTTCAGATTAAGAAATCTGTCATCAAAAGAAATGCTTCAATATCTGTGGAAACAACTCTACAATATCCTCACCATTTAGCGCTACAGCCATCTACAGCTAGATTGAGCACAACAAAAGCAAGTGGCAGTGAGGGTGTCACATCTGCCTCTCTGATCCTCAGCCCAGCCCAAACCCAAGGCATACTCTGGAACAGTGTGGGGAATGCTCCTGAATGCCTGTGCTGTGTCTACAGGTACATCACACCAACAGAAAGTCTATTATCATTGCTGTGCCCCTGTAGTGCTAGTAACGGCCAATAAGCGGCGTCATATTTCTCAGGAATTTCCAAACAAAATTTCTTCTCTGTTATGAGCTGAGTGGACAACAAAAGTGTGAAAGTATTTCATGAGATGAAAATAATATATATATAAAAAACAAGAAAGCTTGATGTCTTCCTTAACATCACATTGAGGCTGAATTGGTTTTCATGGTGGTTTAAACAATATAAACCCACTTTAAAAAAATGATAACATCATCTTGAGTGACTTAAATCTATAAAGAAATTAGCCAATCCGATTGTACGGATCATTTCTCAACGTTCCATTTAGCTTTTAATTACCCAACAGACTGTAATAGCTGCTTTGGAGCTATTGCACTCTATCGTGTCAATTTAGCTGCTATAAATGCACAGCACAAAGTCTTCAAGCTAAAAATCATTATGAAATTACTGTTGAAAAAGATTGTTGGGCATGTGCAATAGCTAGCTTTTGAACTTCTATGTTTTACAATTTCTGTTTTTCATAAATTAGTAGAGCAATTAGATGCTGTTATGGAGCTATTCAAAACCTTTCAGTTTTGAGATCCAAAGTATTTCTTGAGTTATAGAACATAAAAATTCAGTTAAGTTGGCAAAGTTCTGTTTGCAGTCTGTCATAGCTCATATTTTTTCTTTACTTCTATACAATCTATTCAAGTCATATTTTTTACATAATGTTCCATCAGATAAAACACCAGAAAAATATCTTTGAAAGTAAATGCGAGAAATCTTTGAAAAAATCAGGTCTGCACTAGAAGCTACACAATACCAAGAAACAGATGCATGTATAGATGAACAAAATTCAAAGCATTAAGTAGCACACCTAGCCTTTCCTGGCTGCTAAATTAAAAAGGGAAAGAAAGGATTTAGGAACGTGAGAATGCAAAAATAAATGAAGCTTCATGTAAATCACAAGCCTAAAATAACAAGGAAATCATATTGGTGGGATTTGCAGAGAATGAGCAATTAAATGGTTTATGGATTTGAGAGAAAGCAAGCTGTACCTAGGTGACACATTTTCTCAGTTGTGCTCCCCAAATCACGGAAATTCCAGCTCAAAGCAGAATAGACTCAAACTGGAATGGAGTCTTGTCAAGGACACGAACCAGGACTTCACAGAGTAACAGTTCATCAGACAAAATGAAACAGACTGTCACTGTCTCAAAGATCTTGCAGTGCAAGTATAAGGCAGAAGTCCTGCTCCCAAAGATGATATAGCCAAGAAAGCAGAAGGAAATTCTTCAACTCTATTTGACAGCATATTAACTTGCTGGATCATGCGCAAAGTTTCTTGTAGGCATCCCAGCACAGAAACACTTCCAGAAGGTGTTTTGTAATACTAATGAGGCAGATTCACAGGATTAGTTTTTTTTTCTTGAGTATAAATCAGGAGCAGCATAGGAATCAGCAGAGGTGGGACTCTTTGAAAACAGAACAAGGAGGTAACGGGCTGGCAAACGGCTGACTGGAGCCAAGAGCTGATCTCTCCTTGCTGCCTACAGGACAGGAAAGGTCATAAACCACCTCAAAAGTGGGGAAGAGGAAGACAAACTGTGGGACACAAAACATGAGTGTAAACATCAAAGCAATAGCCAAGAGCAGCTTTCTGAAATCTTTAGACAATTAAAAAAAAAAGGCATTGCAGTAATTGAAACATGAGTTGTTAAGAGCTTCGACAAGAGTTTTAGATTTATAGGAAAGGCTGTATCATCACAGGACTATTAAAAGTAAGAGCAATTTGTATATAATAGGTACAACATAAATATGAGGGATCTAGAAAGATGACAGAGTAAATAATTTCTAGGCAATAACATCCTTTGGGACAAGCAGCACGTTTACATTCTCTGGGGAATCGGAAAAGAATGAGAGGAAGAGGTGTGGCAGGATCTGTAAGAACTGCTATGGCAAGATAAATCTGAGTTTTCAGAAGTGGTTGACAAATAGTTGATAAATATCAAAGAGATTAAGAGGAAGGGCAAAAAAGATACCCCAAGAAAGCTGAAATAGGGATAAGATGGGAGTTGCTGAAAAAGTGATTAGATTGATAAGAAATCAAGCAAGGATGGTGTCAAAGAAGCAGAAGTGGTCAAGATTTCAAGGAAGATAGGTACTGAAGCATCAAAAGAGATTACCACTCCTTTTGTTATTTGAACTGGTGTTAAGGACCAATAGCAAAAGGTAAAAGATCAGGTAAAATGAGCCTCTGTACTATCAACTTCTATGTAAAACTAGTAAAATTAAGTATTTTGGATAAACTGTGTACTTAAAATACCAAGAAGTTTACAAAATTCCCCTTCATTATTTCAGTATTTGAGTATTAAGAAAACCAAGAGGAGCATAAAAGGTTTAGAGAAGAAAGGTACCGAAAGCAAGTCCTTAGAAAGGGCTGAAACACAGGACCACAATTTTGAAATGGATGCAAAACCAACTAGCAAACAAAGCATTGAAGGTGAAACATGACTGGGGTGACACAGAGAAACTTATTGAAATGCTTCCATTATACAACATAGAAGTTAATGCTATGAAAAAATTAAGCATCAAGAGTTTTCATTCCTATAGCCTTGTATTTTAATGATGTTGACTGGCTTTATAACATGCAGACATATTACTAGCAAAGTCAGTTCACCAGAAAGCAGACAACGCCTTTGTAGGCAGAGAACAATTTGGGTGTCTGTAACTCTGCTTGAAAAACAATTTTTTTTGTAAAAGGTGGCTACGAAACACTGTTGTTGGGGAGTGAAGTAACAACATAGTATGATAGTCTATTTTTGTCTTGTCTTTAAAAACGTAAAAAAACCGAATCCTGCAGTTCTGCACATTGTTTGCTGAACACAGACAAAAAGTACTGCACGCTCCACAGAAACCTGCTGATGCAGCACAGTGCCAAAGAGCCAGGCACACAGCGCGCGTGGCATTTCCTACAACACAAGAAGAAAGTTCTTCCACTGCTACTTTCAGGAAAAATTAACAACGTTCTTGGACAGCTTTTCAGCTTCCATTTTTACCATTCTCCTCTCTTACTTCGCTTTCAAAGAAATTTTACCTCCCAGCTCACGTAGGTAAAATCCACAATTTGGAATGTACAACTGAGAGGTAACTATAACTAAAAGAACAGGCTTAACTTCTACCTGTTATTAACAAGTAAATATGAGAGAATAAGTAAAATTACATCTCAGAATACAAGAAGAATCAGCATTTTGATTATCAAGCATGAAAAGATGCACAGCTCAATAAAACGGACAAATATACACAGTGAGATAGCCAAACTCTCATTATGCTGAATAGAGATGTGTTTTGTCTCTCAGCTTTCATGCTCTCCAGGTGCACAAGAAGTTGGGAGGGAGCATAGCCAGGACAGCTGACCCAACTGGCCAATGGGGTATTCCACACCATATGACATCATGCTCAGTATATAAATAAGAGGCATGGTCCAGGAAGTAGCGATCACTACTTGGTTATCAGTCAGCGCGAGTGGTGAGCAATTGCATTGTGCATCACTCATTTTACATATTCTACCATTACTGTTATTATTATTATCATTTTCGCTCCCTTTTCTGTTCTATTAAACTGTATTTATCTCAATCCACAAATTTTAATTCCCCCCCCCCCCCCCCTTTTCTTCCCCCCCCCACCCCCAGCGGG